>NW_023396588.1:83718-159497 GCF_011125445.2 Fundulus heteroclitus
CTAAAGTTGTGACTTAAAAAAATTAACCAAAACCTTTGACAAGCGCTTTAAAATGAAAAATAGAAGCCAAGTTTCTGTTCTTTGGTCCCCCTTCCCATTAAGACTGGTGCTTAATGGAGTAAATACGATTTTGAATTGCATAAATTCCATCTCCATCATTGAAGTGGCCAGAAAACAATCTGAATCTCAAACAAATGTGAACATTGTTGCCCAAATAGAAATAAAAAAGGATGCCTGGGCAAATTCTGTATTTTGGATCATGGCAACTCCAAAAGGGATTAAAATCAGAGGTGTTGTGCATGCAGTCCAATGCAGCGAGGACTGCTCAGACTCCTACATCAGAGAAACCAAACTACATAAACACATGGCGCAGCAGAGGAGGGCCAGCAGCTCAGTGTGAGATTCAGTAGTCCACCTGCACCTCAAGAGCAAAGAACACACTTTTGATGACTATAACATTGTTTCCATCCAATTGTCATATGAATTTTGGGATAACATTTAAAATGGAGCAACAAAGAATATGAAAATTAGGCATGTTTCCATCTACTGGTTTGGAGCAAATTAACCAGGCTATGCAACGTGTGATTTTGTAAAAATCACACAAAGTTGATGTTATGCATGTCTGTAATAAACAGGAAGTAGAGGTCGCAAAGTAGCATAAATCACAACTAAACAAATAAAGTTTTCAGGGATGCATTAATATCAGATAAATTTTCATTGTTTTGTCATGTCAGCTAGTATTGGTAATGTTAAGAAATTCAATTACATACACATTATGAGAATATCCAGGAGGAAGCCAAGAGCAGAACAGCTGATCTGTGATGTAAGATAAATGTTCACTACATCAGAACTTATTCGGCAAATGTGTTTCCATCTCCCATTTAGCTCGCAAAATCCAAAAAATAATTTTAAGTGAGCATAAGCTGTTTTATGCTCGCTGGAAGAAGCCATCTTTGTCAAAATTGAAAAGTCAACACAGAGGCGGAGGAACGCGATACCAGTTACCACGTGTATACGACTTGGTCCTTAAACTCATTCCAAAGAAATTACATAAGCACTCTCATCATGATTCTGGGGGCCAGGTACACAACTCAGAACAAACTATAGACTAACGAGAAAGGAGACGGTGTATCGTTGATTTGAGTTGATTCATGTGCTTAAAACTAAGACTTTCCAGCTACTGGTTGCTCAGGTATGAGCCGCCAGAATTGACAAAAACATCGGGATAGGTGTCAAAATGTTTTCAGAAAAGCTGAACGAAAGAGTGTGAAAAGCAAAAGGAGCCTGGCAAGGCTATATCCTGCAAAGTTGACAGATAAAGTGACATAATACTGAAACCTAACTTACTGTAGGTTGATTTACATTAATGAATAGCCAAGCTGCACAAATCCAAGAGTAGGCGAGACAAAATACTACCATAAGAAGGGATTCTCAATTTATTTCCAGAGGTTTAAACCGGTTTCTAGAGTAGATCCTAAAGAGCAATACAGCCATCTGGATTGAGCCACTGCTCTGGCCTTTTCCCTGTTTGGAACTAGACTACTTTTTCCCCACACCTGTATTTCTTCTAGATTTGGCTTATGGGTTTCTGCTCAGTGGTTCAGCGCCCCACTCCCTCATACTGTCTTAGCTCCCTTTAACTTCTCCTGTGTGACCTTTCAAAAGTGTTCCTTGGCAGTCTCCATTATAGGTCTTGTGAAGGTGATAATGACTATCATCATGAGTGTGCGTAGGCAGAGGCAGACAGCGGGTATGCATTATAAAATAACGCAAAGGAGCGAGGAGAGAAAAAAGCATGGTGTAACTGCACAAACTCAGGCAATAGCATGATTGCCAGTCAAATACACCTGACATGTGGTGCTGTTATACCTTTTTAGGGCCAGGTTTCACTATATCGGGTATTGACAGAGAGCAAAGGTTTTACTCAATATCCAAGATTTGATGGATGCTAGTTTACAACTTTTAAAGATCAGTAACTTATGTAGTAATTTAAATTAAACGTTTTTGATACATCAACAGTAATAAAAAGGAATAAATCATAGTAGAGGATCATCTTATTGGGAGGTATAAGAGCCAACCAGCTATTTCTTGAATGCCAAAATGATCCTATAGAAAGGAATATTTAAGGGTGTTGAATATTACTGAATTAGATAAGGATGCACCACATATCTGGATTACCATTGGCATTGGCCAATTTTAGTCATTTTTCAACAAAGGTATTAATCCCTTGAGTAAAACAGGGCCAATGTTAACAACCAATGTTTATCTCCATCTTGTAACTGTTTGTATATGGGTTTTGGGAGGGGCAGGAGGTTGGCCATGTGGTGTTTGTTTGGGCATTAGACCATGACAGTGATGAATCACAGGATTGCGGAGTGTTTAACTGAAGCAGAGAGGCAATGTCAGTGGTGTGATAATTTTTTCGCAGCATTGAAAAACTTGGGATAATATATTTATAATAATATCAGTTATGGGCCATAACAGTAATTTTAATTCTGGATATCGATAAGAGCCCAATTCTTAATATCAGTGCATGCCTGTTTTATTTTATTAACATTCCAACCCAAGATTTTAGCACAATTTTTTGATAAATCCTATCAGAGGGTGACTAAAATTTAAGTTAGTTCAGTCAATAGTTGTTTATCGTTGTGTTCAAATCTGGCAGAGAACAGTAAGGCCATGTGTAAATGTGCTGTAATATGAATAAATATATGACATTTGATACCATAATTGGCAAAAACTAACCTTTGGTAGGCAGGCACTGGGCGTCGCTTCGTCCAATCAGCTCAGAAAGATCTGCTGAATGGCTTTTCACTGAACGGATTTGATGGGAGCAAGACCAAATTGCTAATGTGCAGAATGGTAAGTGCTACAAATTATCAATGCCAGGTTAAAATGTTTGTACTAAGGCTGATATTTTCACTCTGATTTTATTGGGCCTGAATCTAAGCTTAGAAGTTGAGAACTGGTATAATACATTTTGGCTTAGAATTTCAAGCCATGAATTGAGGCTTGTGTCTAGCTCTAGCTAATGTCTTGTTTAAGTTTTACTTCTGACCCACAATATTACACTTGCAGTAAAATGTTATGACCTAATCACATATGTAACATTTTGTTTCTTTTTATATGGATGATAAACCAGATGGGTTAATAAAAGACAGAGTGAAGGCGCTTGTTAGTCATTATTCTACTGCCGTGGTGGACCCAGCTGAGGTATTTGCTATGATAGACGAGGTCCACTGCAGCCATTGTTCATAATACCAGCAGCTGTTAAACCACCCTTTGGAGTACTTGAAATTTATTTATATTACCTGTTTCAATATAGTTAAGGGAAATGTTTCTGGATTGGACATTTTTAAAACCAATGCTATTATTTTGTTTATGAACTGAAACAGATGATGCATCTATTTTTATTTTTATTTCACTATAAAAAATAAAGTTAATCAATATTGAGTGTTCTGTCTAATACTTAAGTCAACAGAATTAATCAATTATTTATTTCATGGAAACAATCTTTCAACTTTATAATTGAACTAAATCTGTAAAATAGATTGGAAAAAGTTATTGGATATAAATTAGATTTATTAAAATGTCCTTTAGCAGTTAAACTAGAATTTAAACTGCAAATGTTAATATCTACATAAATAAAATGTATGCAAATTGATACACCAATTTAATTGTTTTATTCCTCCAAGTTTGCGTTATCTGTGTATTCTTTCATTTTAGATCACGAGTCTCAGCCTGCAAAGCTTCTGTGACTGACAGTCTTCAGAGTAAAACACAGAATTACCTCTAGCTCAACCTCAAATCAATATCTGTCACCTCTGAAACACATTAATCTCCACACAAAAAGCAATTAAACACTGACAAATCAAAGAGTGTACATTCTTTGAAGCACCCAGCCCCCGAAGCCCACAGTGAGAGGTCAAACACTGAACGACATGAAAGATTAAATGTATCAATAATACATCCCGGCTGAATGATTCAGTGGGGGCACCAAAATGAGGCATCAGTGACTTGTCACATTGGGGAACAGGTGTGCTGCCATACAGGCTCCTGTAGCTGCTGCATGGGGGGTTGGGGGGTATATTTGGCATGTCAAATGAACAGGTGTTGTGTATAATTCATCCTGCTTCCATATTTCATGTACAGGAGCTGGGAAGTGGGTTTGGATTCTGCTGGGAGGTCTGTTTTCCAACAGTCTCCCTTTAGTTTGGTGTGGTGCTCCTCTTCAGAATATGACGCCAGATCTTCAGGAATATGTGGTTTTCTCTGAACGGTTTGATGCATACTTTTCTGCTATTTATCAAATTAGTTCACAATTTATTGATAGTCGGAATGGTTTGCTCAGAGATGTGCAAATTCCTAACTGGAATTTGCCTTTATATAAAAGATACTTTTAAGCTCCTTCTCATTGGAAGTCCAAATGTCAAAAAGATAAGCATGAAGGAGAATCCTAGATCAGTTATTAGAGCCAATACTTGAGCCTGCTTTACAATCCAGGGGTTGAACTCCTGCCTTATTCTAAAAGCAAGACAAAGGCAGTGAAAAACTTTCACTGCCAACGATTATTGTGCAGTAAAATTGGAACTGAGACAAAAACCTTGTCATGTTTAAATTATTGTGGATTCTATTACAAATTCAATTCAAAAGCACCACTTGGGGGGAACGAGTACCAAATTCTCTTTCATTCCACATAATGGCCAATGTCTCATTTAACAGAAATAGTGACGCTCGTTGATCTGTCACTCAGACGCCTAGAAGGAATTGTGCGCCATAATTGTTTCAACTCCGGCTGTAATTCATGTGCCGAACAGCTCACGTCGAGTCTTTCCTTCCGTGAGTTGTCAGCAGGTTTTCAGCTGAGGTCTGGCTTTGCAGAAGACAGAATTCAGTAATGAAACCGCAGTCACATGTATTTTTCATTCAGATGTCAGAGGAAGCTTAAAGTGGGATTTTGAATTTAAGTGAGGAGCGCTGGGATGGAACAGGACATCAGATTGAATAAAAATAGATGAGTACATGGAAAAAATTCAAAATTTAAAACTTTTCTAAATGAAGAGCAATGGTTAAACATAACTCCGTAATTTAGCAACAACATGGTATAGCTGGTCTAATAATTTTATGTCATTCCTCAGTGTTAGTGACAGAATGGAAAAGTCAGCCAAGAGGGCACCTTTGCAGAAATTGGCAACATTCTACCACATTTCTTCTGAAAAGAACCTGTCTATGATCAGAGAATCTAAGACGTACTTTTTCAAGAACAATCAGTACTAGCATTTCCAAGTGCAGATTAGTCTTTATACGTGTGTGGTGCAACAATAGATTTGGTTTGGCTATGAATAATTGTTTACTGTTGAAAGCAATTATTAATGCAGTTTGCTTCTCAAAATTAACACATCAGGGCCTTCATCATCCAGTGGCATGATCTGGACTTGCACGTTACAGGATGAGGCCTGGCCGATGTAGGGAATATTAGCGCAGGATAAACAATTTAGGTATCATTTATTTCATTGCATTTTTCATATTTTTTTACTGTGTTTAAGGCTTTACTCATAGCAAGAGCTAACAGGGCAAACCTCAATACTAGCCATCGTTTGAGCCACATGTTAATGTGTTTTGGGTTGTGTTTATACTGTGATCATAAACTTTATTTCCTTGAGTGTTAAAACACTGATGGTATGTTTAAGTATTTGGGTTTTTTGATCCACACATTACATTAAAATATGTTCAAATGATCCCTTGAAATGAGCTGCCTTGTGTTCTGTTAGCTGCCACTGCTAACTAGCCTGTTACAACCAGGGTGTTCATCCATGTTACAACATAACTTGTTTAGTTTGCTTGGTTGCTCAAACATAACAAAATCGCCACATCGACTTGACCTCATTCTAAATTCCTCAAGATAACCTCTCCGATAAAAATCCACCCTGAAGCATGCCATTTTATTAGTAATGGTATTTGTATTTGTATATGTGTACATAGCTCATTAGTTTTCTCTTATGTTATTTATGCGTAGTTGTTTTAGTTAAATTTCACTAGCCTAGTTAAAGAGTTGTTGACTAAAATACATTAAACTTGAAGTCAAATTATACCTGTTGATAAATTCTGATATTTGGTTGAGAAGTTGTAACAAATTTATTCCATAATTGTGGATAGTCTGCTGTTTGAGAATGCAAGAGGTTGAATCATCTCTTTCATATATTGTCTAAAAACTATAGCCAAACTGGGCAGGCATTCACAGGGCCGTACCTGGCAGCCAAAGGTTATTTGACTGAATACTAATAACATAAATGCATTTCATTGCACAACAGTGAGGTCGGGCCTTAGGTGCCATTATAACCAGGTTTGATGGAAAACAACCCGCATAGGCACTAATTTGTACATTAGCAAAAACCTCTTACTTTCATCAATTAGGTTTTAATTTATGTAGGAAAACATGAGAACATATCAAGCCATATTTCTTGCCAGGAAGGTTTTTAGTTTATCATAATAAATTGGCTGCAAAGGGGATAAAGGTAGATATGGTAACCAGTGATAGCAGTAATTGACGTTTTTTAAGGTACATTTCAGGCAAATTTATAGGTTACCCCATTTTAAGTAGATAATGGGGTACAGAGATACAGTATATATACACTGATAATCCATGACAAGGGTAACTAGCATGTCTTAAAATAAAACTTCACTGGCCGAGTTTGACTTTGTACCATTTTTACTTATAAACCACCACAAAATGATAAGTTATAAAACAGTAGGGAGCAGTTGAAGAAGGTGGTGACAGGAGCACCTCAGTGCTTGCCGTAGTGCAATGATTTGGAATATTTGACTTCTTTGCTTTGTAAAACCTCTTACATTCAAACCCTCATATTCATGTACTCACTTGTGACTTGCGCAGGCGCATATAACACCATCCTACAGTAAAATCTCTTATTATTCCATATATGCTTCTTTATGTGGTGCAGATCCCACAGTGTGATTTAAATCAGATCAGACAGTTACACAAACAACAATTAAAAGCTTGGTTAAGTTTGTTCTTCCTGATTACCAGTGAAGTTGCATCCTGCATACAAAGCAGCGCCGCCACAGCAAATGTCTGTTGATGTGCATTTGTGATGATCAAGGCCTCATTCAAAAACCGGCTCATTCCCTCCCGCAACACAATAACACTCTCATCTAATGTCTTCATGAATAAAGCCAGTCACTTTACAAAGACAAATGATAAGAGGCGTCAGTCTCAAAGAGCCGTGCATTTTCTGTTGCACGTTACTCAGCCGAAGAATACATAGTCAATCGAGTAGATATATTTTGTTCAGTAAGCGTGCGAAAAATCCACATGCTGAAAAAGAAACATCCCCTGTACAAGAAACCTAATCCCTCCACTACTCACAGCTGTCCTTCATGGCTCTGGGCACAATGGGGAAATGTGATTGTCTTGCAAGGTGGTTGTGATGAAGACAAATGGAAACCCAGAAGAGCAAAAGTACAATGAGACAGAGGGGATTTTAGACAAGATATTTACCTGCAGGTTAAAATACAACTGATTTAATAGGTCCCAAGTGGTTTCAAATTTACTCTTGAAAGCTCTTGAAAACAGAACAAAGAAAAGACCCACCCACATGTACTGAAATATTCAAAACAGATGCCAAGAGCTTTCTTTTTCGCTTTGAGAACAATCTTAGGTTACTTACCACTATTCCATACATGGTTAAGGTGGAAAAAATGCAGTAAAAAATAACATGCTACAGTTGTATCAACACCAAGTATGTCTTAAATACTAGGTTGAATACTTATTTGCATTTATTCAATGACACCAGATACTGCAGTAAGGAAAAAAACTTTGGCCTTTAAGCTTTTCACATACCCACCCCTCATACTTGACTGGTGTCATGGATAACTGGGAACCCAAAACTGTTTCACACTGTTGACCAAAAGCAACCAGACTGGGCTTTAAAAATCTCCTTGTCATTACTATCACTATTATTATTCTTGCATTGCTTTGGTGTGGAGTGCTAGCTATAGTACTTTCATTAACCTATTTGGTTTTGCTCTGTTATATGCAATATAGTTGATCTGGAACAATGGAGTAGTGTTTTAATTAGGCCTGTCAGTTTTAATGCGTTAAGTTTGTTAGACCATAATGCCGGCATTTTTTTTTAATGCGCGTTAATGCTTTTTTTCCCCATTAGCACTCGCCGGACTGCGTGTTTTTTTTTTTTTTTTTTTTACCCTCGGTGCTTTCCCTAGTTCCCAGAATGCTAGAGACTAGCAAAACAGACCCGTACTCACTGTTGCCAAGCCCGCTTATTTCATGCGACTTCGGGCTTCTTTTTTCTAAAGTCGCTTGTAAATTTCATGAGTTGCAGGTTGCCATTTTTTTGGGCTTGTTTCTGAGAGTGAAGTCACTTATTTGGGCTCTAAAATAAGTAATGCTGCAGCACTACAGACAGTGGGTAAATATCCCTCCGCCTCATAACGCGCTGCAGTGCATCCTCCTCTAGACTGACATAGGAGCCGAGGGAGTAAATGCGGGAAGAGCAACTCTACCCGTATTTTCTGCAGTTTACGATTGCAATAACTGATGATAACTGCTGAAAGTAAATTACATGGTGCAGATCACCAATTTGAGCAGAGATTGGTTCTGAAGATGAGTTTTTACACACTGATAACATTGCAGAAACCCAACCCATAAACCATACTTTAATGCTTCTTAGTTTGTTGTCTTTTTTGTCTCTAAAATGTAAAATTAGTATTACTTTATATGTAGATGCTTAATACCATGTTTATCTTTGTTTAAGAGGCAAAAAATATTTTGGCATGAAATTTATTTATTTACACATTTGTTTACACATTGTGTAAACATCAGGGTGTTATGATTAGCGATTTAGCCAATATTGGCCCGAGATTAACATTTTATGGCACCAGGATGTTTTCATTCCAATTCTGAAAAGTGCTTGAAAATAAAAATGAAAATTGTTTTTGTACAAGCATGTTTTTACTAGTGCCATTTATTGCAAAATTGCATATTAAAATTCCCAAATAGGCTTTTACACTTTCAGAAATAAAAAGGTAAAATATGCGTTTAATTAATTAGTTTGCGATTAATCTCGAGTTAACTATTTAAATTATGCGATTATTCACAATTAAAAATTTTAATCGTTTGACAGCACTAGTTTTAATGAATCACTGAACAAATGTGTGGCTTTGTCTTTACAGGTTACAGCACAATAAATCCTATAAATACTACATTTCCAGCACATATGCATCTATTGAAAAAAAGTAACACTGAAGAATGCACACATTTGTTTTCAAAGCAACTTAAATGCATGTAAAGGGTTTTAAGGTAACACATTATTTTCTGGGATCAGTTTTTCTCCAGCGGTTTTTTGACATATTTCTTTCCTACCTGCGTACACTGAACCAAAAACATCCTAATGTTAGTTGCAAATTGATTTAAATCATCTGGCAGGTGCAATTCCACAGCTCCAACTCTAAGCTCTAATATTAGTTTTAGCCATAAATATATTATTCAAAATACTTTTTTACTAGTCCTACCCTTAGAACCCTTCCAGATTTAGCTATTTAGCCAGTGATTCATATAGGCAGATGGAAGAAAACAGTTGCTAAACTTTTCATATAATACCCAACTAGCTGCAAAACCTATGCAATGTTTACCAATGTTATGTAACTATGTGTCACCATCAGCGATTGCTCTTATGTTGATTTGTCCTGGATCTCCTACACACTCACTAATTATAGACCAGAAAGGATACAAATGTCAGCTTAACATCCCAAATATGAATATGCTTTGGCAGTAAAACCCTGCATTAATCTCGTCAGAAAGAGAAGAACTGCAGCCATGCCATTCAGCATCCTTGTAAATCTGCAGAATTGGAAAAAAAATGCCTATTTCAGGTTTTTCATTTTAGTATACGATATGTATCAATTTGTTTCTACTGGTGCGATGTAATCTATTCTTTGGTTAATGATGTTGACTGTAAACAGGTCATTAGCTCAACCATTAACCCCAGGCCATGTGTACATGTGATTCCCGCAACTCAAGTCCTAACACGTTGCTTAGAAGGCACATTCCAAAAAAATAAAGTTAAGAATTTTAATAAATGCTTCAGTTTTGCTCTGCAGTCTTTCATCATTATTGGCCAGAATGTGCATTGTTCTGTTGTTATGTGGAAATACTGCTGACATATCACTGGAAGGCTTGGAATACCATATTAAACAAACAACGCTATTCAATTTCTTGAAATGGCACAGTGATCACTTTGTGCGTGGTCAGAATTGAATTTTTCTGTAATGTGATATTTGAACTGCCTAAATCTCAGAGAAGGGAGAGCGGAGGGAAGGGGAATGCTCATAAATCATTCCTTGACATTGCTGCTTCATTACCCCAAACACACTCTCTTGCAGCCTCTTTCTGTCTCTCATCAAAACTCCATAATCCCTGTCAAAGCTGTTTGGATTGTAGGTTAAAAGTTATTCACAAATAGGAGAAGAAAGAGAATGAGAGAGGATGGAGAGAAGTATAATCTCCTATGCATGCAGCTCTGTTCCAAAAACTCTTATGATAATTGCCTCTTGCTAGCCTTCTCTGGTGCCATACCTTTTTATAGGTGCTGGGAGGCTGAAAACAGAGCTACCATTGTGATTATAAAGTGCACAGAATCATCCTCTGCTCAGAGCACAGGAGAGAAAGAGATAATCATTGGATTTTAGAGGCCGCCATCAGGCCCCCTTTTCACCAGAAATGTCGACTTGATGGATTCAAGTCAAGGTCAAATTTGAAAGCAATGATTAAAAGCTGAGCGGTGTTACAGATCAAATGTTGGGGGAGCAAATGCAAACCACAGAGTGTAGCAGATGAAAGTACAGCAGCAGCTCTCGGCCTCTGCTGCACAGAGTATGATTTTATGCAACAGGAAATGTAGGATATCGACCATGCTGATAGAGGACAGAAAGCTGGGGTCAAAAAAAGCAGTAGTATGTAATTATGAAAAACACCACAGTGGTGCAAAAATCTCAGTGAATGGCATCCATATTCAATGAAAGGCTTGATTGCCTGCCAACATACCCACAAACGTATGTTTAGTTTAAAATAATCACAGAACAGTTCAAACACACAAAACTGGTCACTTGTACTTTGTTTACTGTAGTCTGCACTAGAGGGCTTGTACAAGATTTCCAGAAGTTGCAGTCACAATTTATTTTAACATGAATGTTGGCACATCTAAAAAGGCTTTTCACATGAAATGCAGTGCAGCATTGAGTTTTCTTATTGTTTTAGCATCTTGCTCAATTCTTTTTTTTTTCTTGTGCTTGCGGAATCACCAAGCATGTTCTTAAGATCTTAATCTTAAGAACATGCTTTATTTCAATTGTGTTAAGTGCTCTAAACAGCCCCTCCGAATGCCCTCAAGCAGTGATCATTAGTTGAATTATTTATACAATAGGGCTTTGAATTGGGTGTGGCAAATCAAATAAATTTTCGTTGGTGCAGACAAAGCATATGCATAGCGTGAAATAAAGCAATGTTTTATTGAATCATTACTACAACATGTTTGTACCACTTACTTACATTGTTAAACACCCCTTGAATAAGGTAAAATAAATTTACAAGGAACTGGGTGCTCACGTAAACAATTATCAACTGGGCTGGATAAATAACTGATGCACTTTACAGGATGGATCAGAGTAGATTACGTCTGAAGGGGATTTAGGTTTTCTGAAGTGCAAGGGTGTGACGGAGGATCTTCTATGCTGTGCTTAGAAGAAACAACTAGATAAGTTCATAAGGAAGGCAAGTTCTATGCTAGTATGCCCGCTTGACCCAAGCCGGGTGGTGAGACAAAGTAGATCTACCTTCAGAAAGCAGAGTACCTTCAGATGCCACAGAAGTGCATGGCAAATGTGTCAGAGCTCAGTGTTTCCCCTACCCTTCTACAAGGGGGGCACTCACCAAGAAAAGCATGTAAAAGAATGTTTGCCCAATACAAATATGAGGATCCTTGTGTTTAAATTTGATTATTATAAACAATAACGCTCAGTACAGCAGGTTCTCCACAAGTAAACGGCGCTACAAAAATACCATTTACAATGCAATTGCAAGTGCGGTATTTCCCCCACAGACCACCAGGGCAGCCGAGAAAACCTTTGTTCGACCTGAAATGACTCATTTAATCATCCAAAATGGTATGGAACACATTAATTAACTGAAAAATGTTGCATAGTATGCCTTTAAACTCCAGCAGATCTAGATTTTAAACAGAATTTCATTCAATACAGAAGTAGGAAGGAAGAGAGGCAGGTAGCCTTCAAAGTATAACGCTGTAAAAGGATACATGATAGAAAAAAAAGAGACAGAAACGTGAATAAATATCAGAAAGATGCAGAGAGACAAAATAAGGCTGCTCGTATAAAGCTGTATTATGTGATATTAATGAAAAGCTAAGTGGAAGAACAATCTTTGTAACCACACCAAAAGGCAGCATCACTATATTAATCAATCACATTTCTGTTAATTAGGTTGTAAATTATAGTTACCGTCGCGTTAGCTTAGTTAAGTTCTGAATCAATAAAGGTTTGAGGCTGAATTTAATCATAATGTCTTTAAACAGATGGTTAAATGTGATGCTTTGTGTTGTCCCTTGAAATGCTGATTTGAGAAATACAAAATGATCTGCCTGGCATGTCTGCCACACAAAATAATTCTTCTACTTTGTGCCACACTGATACATTGATAAAGCATATCTGCCTGTATTACAGTAATTTTAACAACATAATGGAGTTATTTTAAGGTAAATGGTCACATGCCTTGTTGCTACGGAAGACATCTTTCAGTAATTGTGAATGTATAAAAGTATCAAGTTTGACACATTTTTATAAAGAAATGTCAACATGTGATGTGAAACTTATTTCCTAGTTTTTAGCCCTTGAAATCAAACACGATAAAATAATTAGAATAAAAACTTGCTAAATAACTATTATTACTACTATAACTTTTCTTAAGACATCTATTAGGTATTAGGTAGGTATTTATGGGAATCCAAAATTAGCAACAAGTGTTGAAAAACCAAAATAGATTAGTTTTGCTCATTTAGAAAGCATGTACTTCTATGATGTGGACATTACCACAGTCTAGTAGGGGTATTTTTTGCAGCAATGTCTGGAGTGAAGTAGTACATCTCAGGTGCAGGAACTCAACCCTGTTGTCATCACAGCTAGGTAGAAAAGACCAATATTCACTGCAGGCTTAAGTAACGGTAGAGTGGCTGTCCATGCAGACTGTTTGGGAAAATATATCTTGCAAGCAAAAAAGCAAGTGTCAGTTAACATTAAGGAGTCTATCACAAAGTAATGCAAATAAAATAATTACCTAGACTGGTTTTCATGACCTGCTAAGATGACTATGATGGAATCTAACTAAGCCTAATGTGTGGGTGGGTCTGTTTTCATCTAATGAGCTGTTGAACTCAACTTTCAGTTCTGCAACATTTTTAATTAATTTTTACTGTCACTTTATGCAATTGAAATATCAAGTAGGCATGAGCCCTTTATGTGATTTTCATGGAAAGTAAAAAAAAAACACCAGTTTAATACTATTTAAACAAAAACAATATAATATTGACAAAACCCTTGATTTGCTTCCATTTAAAAACAGAAAAGGATTGAACCTCAGGTGTATGCTAAAAAATGTTATATCTACCCGTTGTTGTTTTGATTCAGTTAAGTAAAAACATAAAAAACACACTAATTTAGCAATAGTCGTCAAATACTTTCTGTGCATAGTGTTATTCTACTTAGATGTTTTGTTGTTTATAAAGTCACAAAGGAATAGGCAGATATTAGCTGGTTAATTAGTTGGGCTATGCTCTAAAGTTGTCAAAACACTGTCGGCTACTGAACTGACATTGCATTTGCAATTTGCCAACTTTAGCTCCAAAACAGCATTACTGCAATAAGAGTAATGAGTTGTAACTTTTTACTTTACACACTATGACTGCCAATATTTGTCATCACTGGAAATATTACCAGTCAAATTTGTCTCTCCTAAGCACCAACAAACTTTGGTCAAAATTCCAGTTGCTCCTTTACTTTCTCTGGCAAGTACTTTAAACCTGAGAAAAGGTATGATGTAAGTTTTAGTAGTTTGGTATGTTTCCATTCTGATCCCCATGCTTCTTTGCAAGTTGAAACCTAACTCCAAAAATATGATTGAAAATAACTTTACCACGGATTGGAGCCCTTATTAACCTGTGGAGGGAAATTTGTCTTTTTAATATTCAGTCAAGAAAAGTAATTTTAATCAAAAACTATTTTTGATCAAAATATTTATTATTCTATCAAACAAAAAGTAATTTCAATCAAAACATACTTTTATCAAACTGCACTTAAATAATTTAGTTTTTTATTTCAAATCACTTATTTTCTTCTTTAAGTTTTTTTTTTTCATAACTGAAACTTTTGTTTGAGAAATCTTTGGCTGAGAATCTAACATTTGGTTGAAGCTCCCTGTTATTGAATGAGCTCACTGATTTTTAAGTTCTGAAAACATTCTGGACAGGGCGTAGAGAGGAACGATGTTAAGGTGCATTCACATTGAACGTGAATTGACGCAACAATGTTGCCTCTTTTCCATGCAGTCGCTCGGCTGACATCTAGCCGGCCGTTTGCACACTAGGTGAGAGCAATTGCACATCGGGCGACAAGCCAGAAAAACAGCAGCACAATGATGCTATCTAGTGCGCTTTCACTTAACTGCCACTCCAGTCTCCTCACTCACTTTTCTCCAGGCTTGGTCCTTTCAGGACATGTCTCAGTAGTAATAATTGGTTGAGTCATACAACTCCTGATTGGTTGTAGAGGTCTTTCTCTGTCAGGCTGGGGGACTCCATATCATCGTCTGCCCCTCCCCCCCTTTATTGTGGAGTCCCTCAGGGTTCTATCCTGGGACCTTTACTGTTTGCGCTATACTTCCTTCCTCTCAAAGACATTTTTACTAAATGTGGTATAACGTACCATTTCTATGCAGACGATTGTCAAATTTATTTTCCAATTGCTAAAAACAGTCACTGCCCCCCTGACACCCCTACTTCACTGTTTGGGTGACGACAAGGCTTGGCTTTCAAAACAATTTCTGAAAGTTAATGAAAGCAAGAGAGTAATGGTGTTTGGCAGTGCCATCTCTGACTTAGGACCTTTCAAGGATTTTGTACGTTCCAAAGTAACCAGCCTTGGTGTCACCACAGACAGTGATTTTAAACTGAATAAACAAACAGCGTTTTAAAATCGTGTTTTTATCATCTGGACTTTTTTTTTTTCGAAGTTTGAAGACGTCTTCAAACTTCGGGGAAAAAAAAAAAGTCCACTTATGTTTTTTAACTTTTTTGGAATGACTACTGCAATGCACTTTATTCAGGCATTAGCCAACAAGCTCTCTCCCCTCTGCAGTTAGTCCAAAATGCAGCGGCTCGTCCTTTAACGGGGACCAAAACACATCACAACAATTCTTGCGTCTCTGCACTGGCTTCCGGTTTGTTTTAGAATTGATTTTAAGATTTTATTGTTTGTGTTTAGAGCCTTGAATGGGATGGCTCCTCAATACATTACTGACCTCCTCCAGATTTATTCTTCGGCACGTGCTCTGAGGTCTGAGGGCCATCTTCAGTAAATGGTGCCAAAGACAAGGCTTAAAACCAGAGGGGACAGAGCCTTTTCTGTAGTTGGCCCCAGACTTTGGAATACTTTGCCCCTCCATGTACGGACTGCCTCTACGGTAGAGTGTTATAAGTCTCGTCTTAAGACCCACTTTTATTCTTTGGCTTTTAACACCGCGTAGCTGTGTGGTCCTCTGTGTCGTTTTTAGTCTTTTTTTTTGTTATTTACAGCACATTGGAAACTTTTTCTGTCGTTAAATGTACTATATAAATACAGTGGATTTGACTGGTTGTCTTGGCATGACAAGACACAAAAGTTCAGATTTTTCAACTTTAACAACTGTCGCTTCGCATCCCTCGCAGCTGTCGTTTCGCTCTGGCTTCACTTTAATCATGCGTTTTGCATTGCTAGAATTGCCTCTGTGGCCTCGCTTAGCATCGCTTTGCCTCATGTCACTCCTGTGTTTCACCTGTGCATAGAGTTATCATGTAAATCTGTCTTTCGGCCCGACCCATTCGCATTCAGTGTGAAAGCACCTTTAGACGTATATCTATTGGTTAGTGCTGACTGAAGTGACAGACTGTGTGACCCGAATGGCCAAGCATGTCATGGCTGCAGTGAGTGGTCATAATCAGGTGAGAGACAGCGGCAAGTTACACAGTGAAATGAGTGGTAAGTAATCTTTATAAAATGACGCAGTTAAACAGCTTAAGTGGCTGTCTTTTTTCTTCAAAGAATAATATTCTTACATAACTCACGATATACTCCATTTGCTGTTCTGAAGCTACCAATATATGTTTTCTGGCAGGGTCAGAGTTAGCATAGGATGTGGGCTATAGTTACCATCAGGTGAGGTGCATAAGCTAGTTCAAAGTTCATCTGCCTTTATATTTAATCCTTTCATTGGCACATGTTCATTGAGCTGCATTGAGTGTGACAGATTGCCGACTTTAGCCTGACGTGATATTTAATAAATAAATAAAAAAGTGTGCTCTTTGACGTATCCATGTTATCCCACCATATAAGATTAATTGACATTTAAATTGCAGGTTGGAATGCAATAAAGTAGGTTAAAAAACAAGGGATGTGAATACTTTTCTAAGGCACTGTATATATTACACACACAAGAAATAAATATACACAAAAGACTTGCTCCAACATAATCAAACATTTAATGTATTACCAAAGGAAGGAAAATCTTAAATGGTTAGAATATTAAAAAATGTAAGCATATTTTCAGACAAACGGATGACAGAAAAAAAACTGCTAACACAATACTCTTAAACATAATATATAAATATATGTAGAACTTAAATGGTTGCAAATTGAAATGTGAGTGAAGGCTGTGCTGGGGAACAGTGCTGAGAAGCTTCAATAATTTCAGTATTCAGTGCACACCGAGTCACAGTTTAACATTTAAAGCGTTGGCCCTAATTAGGTAATGTGCATTTCTTTCATGTAGAACTTAGCCGTCTACTAATAACCTACACTAAAAACCGAGCTGCTGTGAGGGGATTTAACTTAAAGGAGGTCACTGCTGCTGTGGAAGCAGCGCAACACAAAGTGCCCCACATTACCAACCCCAGGGTTTTGTCAATAGTGATGAAACATCTCAGCACAACAGCATGAGCTTTTCAGGTCATAGAAAAGTGGCGCGGGGGAAACAGACACTGCCACCCATCCTGTTAACTCCCAGTCAGGTCTGTAAGCCTTCCCATGCTGTGACAGGAAGAAAGTGGGGAGCTTCGGAGATCTAGGTAAGAGGGTTGGCATCAAACCGACCACTGAAGCAGCACATTCATGTATTTTGAACATGTACTGTTTTGGGGCTCATTAACAGCAAATCTGATGAACAATTACCACAGCAAATAGAGGGATAGAAACAAACTCAGGCTCCGGTGGCATTTCAAATCAGTTTGCTTACCCAGCACTGCTGTAAGTGATTCATCTCCTGAGGATGAAAGCAAACAAATGCTGCCTGGGAGAGATGTCTGATCGTAGCCGTCCACGGAGTTGGATTTACCATTGGCTGCCCCCTCCTCACTCTCCGTCTCACTGTCTGTCAGTGTGTGTCCATCTGCCCAGCACATAAGCGCACATTGCAAATGTCACTCATGACTGTCAAAGCAATGCCGCAGCAATCACCTCCACCATACCCAGACTATAATGTCTAAGTCGGATGAAATACTACCAGCAGCAGTGCGTGACTGTCAGTGTGTCCTTTTTTTTTTTTTTTTTTTACTGCTTCAATATATGTCCTGGCAGAAGACGTACAACAACACAGCCATGACCCATTTAGATATGTGTCAACTCTTTTCGCACCTACACCGGCCTTGGCAATCAAAGACGTACATAAAGCCTTCAGCTGTGTGCAGCAGCTGATCTCATGTGATGCGTGGGAGGAGAGGCTCGCTGTGGTGCAATATTTGGTAAATATTTACAAACTTGCCCAACTACATTGTACCCTTAAAGAAAAGAAAGATTGTTTTCAAAAATGTTTACATAGTCATTATCATCAAGGATGTGATTAATTTTGGGCTTTTAGTTATGTATTTTAACCATTCCCCTTTGGGGTCCTATGATTTTGCCACAAACATTGATTGAGGTCCAATCCAGATGCTTGCCGTTGCAAATGGAACATTGATATAGGATTGAGGTTTTTTTTATTAAATTGCTTAAAAACATTGGGAGCTTCCTGACTAACAGCTACTCCATGCTCCAGTGGATTTGGGATTTATTTTCTATAAACTGTTCTAAATATAAAACATTTTGATCTATGTGAGGAAGCTGTTACCAATATTAAATTTGCGAGAATCTCATTTGAAACTATCAATTTAACATCAATAATATGGATCAAGAAAAAAGCCAGTGCTCCAAAATAAATGCATTCAAACTCTTCTGGAATGGTCACCTGACCACACGGACGTGTCAAATACATTTGGAGGGAAAGATTTAGGGTCAAATAATAAAGATTGACATGCAGTATTTACCCTCAACTCCAACCCTAATGAAAATTACAGACTATATTGAAAAACATCAGTGCAAAATATCAACCAATTTAAGTAACTTCTCATATTTCTGATCATAATAGTGGTTTTAAAAATGGCCAGAAAAAACCCAGAAGCTTGTTAATAGCTATAGGAAGTGCATGCTTTCTCACCAGCTTGATAAAGGCGTTAACTGGCTCCTACGGGATTATTACTATTATTTCTGCAATTGTGTGATTTTGGTCTTTTTGTGTTCTTTGTTGTATACAATTGTGTGATGTTAAAATGTATGTTTTTCTATGTTGTGCATTACATAAACCTGCTGTAAAACAGCCATTATGCCGAATCAGGTCAGATTATTATTATTTTTTTAAAATCTTTTTTTAAATCTTTACACAGCCAGATTTTCTTTTCAAAATTCACTGTAGATGTATGTTGAAGAATTATATTACCCTGGAAAACAACAGCTCAATCGTACAATTTTAGCACCTTAATCCAAGACATTCATAGTCTACGTAAACTTCTGCCTAGAACTGCACCTAAAGTGAAGATTCAAAAGGTTCTATCTTACTACCCCGGGCATTTCCCATAACTCTTAAAGTACACTGATGTACACATTCTGATTGCATCCCAGTTCATTACCTTATTAAAGGCTTTATTCTTATCTTATGTGGTTATAAGAAAAATAGGACCTATTTTTTTAGCCTGGATATGAACCCTTTTTTCATGACATGGATGAACAATACAAATTAATGAAGTACTTCTATTAAAAGTAAAGGGAAGGATTATTTTAATTTAGAAGGTGTCAACTGTTTTCGACAAGCATGTCAAAATGCTGTGGCAGGTTGAAAATTAAGAGAGCGCTCACTACTCTTGGGGAGCTTACGTCCTCTTTAGTCTAAAGGTACCTGTCTCATTACTCTATAAGATCTGAGCTCTGGTGCATGTCAAACATGTCAATGAAAACAGTTCTCTCTGGTGATCCTTCAAATCTATTACCATTTCTATTAGCAATTCAATTTAATATTGCTCTAAAGAGGATATTTTATACCCTTATACAATATTCATTCCACACATTTAGTAGAGGCCCAGGGCTCAAAACTGTTCCTTGATTCTTCATACTTTGGAATTTTAATTCTCATTTTCAGGACAGCTTTAATCCCAAAACGTCCCTATGGCATACTGACATCAATTAAAATGGCAAAAAGTTTTGCACTGAAGGCTGTGCTCTCAGTGACGTGGCTTTCACCATTAAACATTGTTTCAACTGCTATAATGAGAGTGGGGGTAAACTGAACTGACTGCTATTTTTTTGGGAGCTGAACCAAGACATGCATGCTCGGTATGAGGGATTGCTGCAAGGTCTACAATGCAGATGACTGTCCACTGTGGCTCCACGTTCTTTCAGGAGTTAATTCTGTAAGTCAATGACTGCTTGGGTTTCCTTAGATGGAAGACATTTTACCTCAGTCTGTATGTTTTGATTGAATTGACTTTGTAATGTGCCTTGAGATGACATGTGTTGTGAAATGGTACTATATAAAAAAAATATCATTGAGCAATCCAAATGTTTAAAATGACAATGCTGGACGAGGACACATATTTAGCTTGGGACCATGCACAGTGAGAGGCATAGCAAGAGAGATGCAACAATATCCAAGTCTCACCGTTTAAGACCTTGGGTTCATCAAGTTTCCATAGAAAGCCTTGGACACCATCAATATGTCAACTATTAGTTTGTGAGTATTTTAGGAAAAGGACATTCCCGTTTTATCATTCCAAAGCCAACTGTGTGTAGTTTGCTAAATGCTACTGGAAATATGGTCAGATAAAGCTAGGATCAAACCTCCATGAAACAGTTTCCTGCCTTTAGTTTTATGTAATAGAAAGCGTAAATGCCAATTTATTCTAGGCACATTCAGTGAAGTCTTATTTTGAAAGTCAGTTTGGGCATGTGACAGAAATTTAGCCATTTTCTTAAGTTGTCAGTAAGCCACATGTGGGGAAGCTCAGCCACTGTCATCTGTGCTTTCCGCTTACGGCATCTAAACCGCTATCTGTAAGGTTTGATTATTATTTAGCAGCAGAATTTTATTCATACCTTTTTGTACGGAATATTTAAATGCGAGTTTGGATTATTATAAGATGCTAACGGATTTATTTTGGTTTACTGGGATACAGGCATGTCATATTAAACGTGTACGTGGCTCATCAAAATAAAGTGGACCTAAGGATGCGACATCCCGACCCTCGTCTTCATTCAAGTGAAGTTAGGCCTTCTGGCAAATTTGCTTGACACACACAAGAAGGGCAGAAGACAACAGAAATCCATAGAAATGCAACTCAAGCCCACAGTCAAGTAAATGGAGGATCAGTGATGCTGTTGGCCCTTTTCTTTTCTAAAGTTAATGGAAACTTTGCCAGAGTGGGTGGCATCACAGACCATTTCAAATGCTCCAACACTTTCAATAGACTATCGTGGCCTCTGCAAAAAAAAAAAGAAAAAAGAAGAAATTAAGAATCGACCCACGTTGATCCTTAAGCAGGATCAATGATTCAACAAATTTTGGCAAAATCAACACAGAAGCAGTTTAACAGCCACAAAATCAGGGTTCTTTCCATTGCTATTTCAATTCCTTGCCTTAAATGTTGTCTCTCTGTATGCTCTCCATCCATCCATCCACCTATGGATGTGGGTATATCCCGGACAGATCGCTAGTCCATCTCAGGTAAAGTGCTGTTCCACTGTCAAAATGACCTAAGTATTACCACTTGGGGTGACAATAACAGTACCACAAGTGCTTCTCTCAAAAATAATAATTTCATAATTTGGAATTATTATTTCCCCCCTGAATTACAACATTTACATTACAATCTGTGCTTTTCTAAATATTTCGGTGCAATGCTGTGTAAGTGTTATAGAAAGATTTTTTAAAGTAACTTTTTCAACAAACTCCAAATTTCTATTCAGATATGTTTCCCTGCTCCCTTTTTTAATATGTGCGACTTCTATTATCTTCATCAATATTCAAAGGTACTCGGGCACCTTTTTTAAATGAAAGACTGTTCACATAAATCAACTGAATTCAACTCTTTTATTAAGAAGCACCAAACAGTAAAGTAAGACACCATTTTCCTGGTGAGAAGGTGAAGATATTATTCAGCACTGAAAGCGAAAAACCTTGAGAAGCTTCAACATCTTTAGAGGGAAGTGTAAATGTGCTCTGCATAGCCTTGTGCTCCACTCACAGGGATTTACCTCCTTTTTTGTGATCTCAGATGACACCATTAATGCTGGACTTTGTCTTTTTCCACTTTGCTCCTTTTGGGTTAAATGCGGAACGAACAGCTTTTTCATGGTGAGTCAAACATTTTTATAAAAAGTGACTTTCAAGCTCAGTGCTGTTGCCTTTAAAACAAAAGCAAAGCGTCAAGGTATTTTTCTGAACAAATTACATTTTTAACACACATACCTTGGTGATAGTTTCAAACCCCTGAAATGTTCTTACATTTTGTTAGGTTACACACGTTTTATGTATCGTAACGTTTTATGTGCTAGACCAACACAAAGCAGAACATAATTGTAAAGCAGAAGGAAAAATCACACAAAGGCCTACATTTTATCATGAGAAGAAATCTCACTTACTATAAACTCTAAAAAATAATTTAACTAAAATGGATAAAACAAAACAGCTAAAATAATAAATAAAAGTTAAAACCTGGAATAAAATGCCATAGTGATTCAGAGTATTAAAAACCTTTGTGAATAAAAATGTCTTAAGTTCAGATTTGAAAAGGCCTGGGTCAATGATTGAGCTCCAGAGGGAGCAGATTCCAGAGTCTGGGTGCTGCATCAGAGAAAGTCAATTTAGCAAAATGTTAATATTGTGTTCTGAGAACACACACAAAAAAAAAACAAAACGGTGGGAGCGATTATCTCAGGCATGGCGAAATCAGAAAATTAAGGTGGACCAGACTATTTAGAGCTTTAAAAACAAACAAACAAAAAACAAACAAAATCCATTTTGAAATATACATGCTGCCAGTGAAGTGATGTGCTCATGTCTGGAGATGTCAGTTAAAAGATGTCTAGCCACTTCTTTGACCAAATGAAGCCTGTTGAAAAACCACAGACCATGGGCATCGATTCCAAGGGTGCTTCAGGGTTGGAGCACCCAAGGAGACTCCCAAGAACTCATGTGTGCCAGGCAGCCTACACTTGTTATTGATTTGCTAATGACCACTCCCCCGCTACCTTGCAATATGGTCAGCAGTGACGTGCAGTCAGGGGAGGCAAGTGAGGCCAAACTCACGAAAAATTAAAACTGCATAAGTCTTCACCTTGCTATATTGAACTATCACAAGACATTGTTGAGAAATAGGAACCTGGAAAAACAAGAATTTAAAAGATTTGACCAGTTCATAAAATGCACCGCTACGAGGGGCAACGCATTTCTCATCAAGAATTAACAAGAATGTTGAATGACAAATTCAGTATTGTTAGAATAAAACATTCTGTGATACTGTTGAATTGTGAATTCTGTCCATGATTTGCTTATCTGAGCCTTTTAGCTATAGTTTGGGTGGTTGTGATTATTTATTTCCTGGTGTGTGTTAATTAAATTAATTAAAAGCCAGTTGTGATCATTGATAGTATAATTAATATCAAGTTGTTTTTAATAATGTAGCCTAGTTGCTGATGAGTTGGTAGAGTATGGCTACGTTTACACAGCAGGTCTTGATGCTCAATTAAATTTTTTTACTGAAAACTGATTATTTTGAGGTGGCCGTTCATACTACTATTAAATGCAGCTGTTATCAGACTTCTGTCTTAACGGTTCAAGAACGCAAAGTGATCTGCATGCGCGGATAACAGATGGAGACGTCACAGAGCAGCACACTGTTTATGGAAGTATTGGTGAATGTAATTGTTGCTAGAAGTTTTGTTAAAAAAGACCCTGAAAGAAATATGTGGATACCGGCCGACATCTCTCGTTGTTATTAGAATGCCGATGGTAAGAAGAAAGCAGCATAGCCATTAAAAATTGGTCTTTTATTGAGCGATAACTGCTACTACTATTTAGATGTGTAGTGAGAGACAGGAGAGGGACATTAAATATGGATAAAATGCGACATGCACGTTCAGAGAGCGAACACTTTGAAAAATATCCAATACGTATCTAAATGGGTACCACACATAGAGGTGGCACAAATTGGATTTTATTGGGGGTGAAAAGATCAGAATTGGGCGGTTCAAATTGCCATAAAAAAGATAGACATGAGTCGCGTATAGGCTAAAAGATCGGATTAGGGTCGCATTTCCCTGCAGTGTGAACGTTGCCTATGTTTACCTATACTGACTTTCAGCACAATGGACAGTTCCAGTCACACTTATACGTTTGCTATTAACCCCAGACTGTCATGTTGGAATGTGGCCCTTTGCATTAGGTTAACATTAACTCCTCTTATGCATGACCAGTGTGTGTGTGTGTGTGTGTGTGTGTGTGTGTGTGTTAAAGAGAGAGAGAGAGAATGTGTTCATTGTGGCTGCTGCTGTTAATTTATCTAATGTGTGTTCTGATGTGAGACGAATGTGCGTGTCAAAATAGCTAAGAGTCATGCAAGCATGGTGAGCATCTACCAGCAGGGCCATATATTGGCTAACCTGACAACAGCCAGCTGTATGTATCGCTCCGCCTAGCTCCACTCACATACATCTGGGACACCGCTCATTGAAAATGATTTCCCCAACCAAATTTTTGGTCTGGCCAATCAGGACGCAGGGCGGGTGTTTCATGGATGTGACGTAGTGGAGAAGCCACCGTGAGATTCCAACAACAATGGCGGCTCGCATCGAGGAAGCAAGCGTTAGCATTGATGCTGCTATTTCTTCCGTGTTGTCCAATCTATCTGATATTGTTTCATTAAAAGAACATCAGAGAACGGCTCTGAAGGCTTTTGTTGGTGGAAACCATGTTTTCGCCCTTCTCCCGACCGGATTTGGCAAGTTTTGTTTTCCGGGGCGCGTACGCGGACGTGTAAAACGCGGACGCGCCCCGGAGCGGTTAGCGGTTAGCGCTAACCATATAAGGAGGCCTATTAGTCCTCAACGCGGTCAGCCCGGGATCGACTCCGACCCGCGGCGCTTTGCCGCCTGTCTTCCCCCTCTTCCTGTCAGCTCACTGTCAATAAAAGGTGTGCCACTACAGTGTTTCCCGCATGGATTTGCTTATGCGAGGCGGACCGACTCGCGGGGGGGGGGGGGGGTGGATGACTTTTTCTCCGCGGAGCGGAAGGGGGGGGGGGGGGGGTGGACGACACGTTTTCCGCGGCCGCCTCGCCAAGATAGCGCTGCGGGAAACCCTGCACTAGAGCCGCAAACACATAAAAAAAAAAAAAAGTTTTTTTTTTTTCCGGCGTCGGTCTCATCAGCGTCACGGGTTGGCTTCGGTGTGACTGGTTGAAATAGCACGTTGATAAAGATGACAGACAAGTGGCTTATCCAATCATATGCAAGGAGTTTTGATAAGCCCCAGCCTTCAGTAAAGGCAATGCCTATGGAGAGGTCCCAGATGGATGTGAGTGAAGCTAGGCGGAGCGATACATACAGCTGGCTGTTGTCAGGTTATATATTGGCACCCCTGACAGGCATTGTCATGAACAACATTACAGTAGTTCAATTCAATTTTATTTATATAGCGCCAATTCATGAAACATGTCATCTCAAGGCACTTTCCAAAGTCAAATTCAAGTAGTCAAATCCTAAGCTGATAAAAGCATGTAAAACCTTCTCAACATCAAAAATCTTCCTCACATGTCTTACAGTGTCGCCAAGTTTAAAGTTCAGAGGAGCTACTGATGTCAGTGATGTCATTCTCAGCAGACAAAATGTATTCAGTCTTTTGTTCCACAATGGCTCTTTATAACTTTAGTTAAAAATTATAATTTTATTTTCATACGGTAAAAAAATGCAACTTTTAAACAGTTTCATTTTTTTCATGGAATTTGAATTGAATTTGCACAACAGAATGACACGGAAAGTACCAGCTATATTTTTTAATCGTTAGGTAGGAAATTATTTTCCCATTTACTGTTTTGTTTTTTTCACTTTCACCCCATAGAAGAAAGTGTGTCTATCCTATTTTAACAAATTTTTTATGTTTGACTTTATTTTAAAACATAAAAATAAAAATGGGGGTTCTTTAAAAAACAATAGTAGCTATTTATCAAAACCCACAAATTGTCTTTTTTTAAGTAACATTTGCTTGGAAAGATGGCAAAAAATACTGGATTGTAAAGGTTGCAGACCCCTGGACTAGGCCTTTCTTACACATAAATAAGCTTTAATTTAAACTAACCTATTATAATTAGTCTATTCTTCCACCTGTTTGCTGTGCCCCCAATCAGCTACACAGCGCTTCCTCTGGCCATCTTTCAACAATGGCTTAAATAGAAAATACACTACACGTTTGAATAACCAGTTGTGATTGTCACACTTAAACTTGCTAATCCGCTATGCAAAGGCACTGCTTATAAGGCTGAGTTTACAACTCCACAGACAGAAAGGTTTGGTCTTTACTGAGAGGATTCTTCAAAGGAGAATCAGTCCAGATTACCTATCCAGCTAATTTTTTTGTACCAGATTCCTCTACCCCAGCAGGAAATATTTTCAGCTCATCCAGCATTAACATGGGCTTCTTGGATGCATATCTAATAAATGCTCTCCCTGCCTACTCAGGTTAAGCGGACAGCAATGTATTGTTGGCACTGTGCAAACAATGGACTTTATCATGTAGCATCTACCTGGGACAATGTCCCCCTGATTTTCAGAGAAAGAAGGATATTCTCTCTTTCAGGTGAGTGTGTCGTGCTACTTAACTGCAATATTGAATGCATCAGTAAATGCACAGGCTGTAAAGAGTTGGACATGCAAGGCACCGAAGGAGGTGATAAACAGATCAATAGAGGAAATTAGCACCTCATATGTGCAGAGACGGATGAAGAGAATAGAGGGAGAAGCGCAGCAGCTGACGCCGTGTATCATGTCGGATTCAGTTAGCCGCCAGTGCCCTGTTCCAGTGGGGAGCAATTTGCTTGTTTCCCTCCCGGCTCCAGCTGTGGTGGCAACGCTGCCACCTCCTCTATGCTCAAAATAAAGAGGCCTCTGCTGGGGGGAAATCACCTCTCAGTTTGGCCTCTCTACCCTCAGATCCCTCATCTCCTGAGCCGTAACCTCTGAACAGCCCATGCCGTGCGGCCATTACCACATCACTGAGGCTTTAAGCAGGGAAAAGATGGATCTGGAACGTCTCTCCGGCCATAGCTCCACACGTCCCTCCTCTGTATTCAACGGCATTATTTACCTAGCTGCCTGGCCAGCCATCCTGTCTCGTCTTTCTCCTTCACCGCTTCCCTACCTCTTTTGTTTTTGTTAGCCACTACAGTACCAGGGCTGTAAAAAGATATAAATATCTGGAGGCGTGAGCCACATCCAATAAAGGAAACTGATGTGAAAGGCTGTGAAAGGCTGTGACAGGCGATCCTAGTGTTTCAGGAGTGTGAAGGCGATTTATTCGCTCAGTTAAGGTTGGTAAGGCCTTAAAGCAGTCCACCGGACGGAGAAGACAAATGGAAATGGATTCTAGTGAGGCATTGCATTAGAGGCGACGGCTCAATATTTGCTGTAGAATTAAACAGTTGTCCCTTGACCAGTCCTGTTTCACAGCTCGATATGATAGATGACTAGTACTGCTCAGAATGAAACATTTTCGGCTTCCTTGCTCAGTGACGGTCATCGCAAAATGAATTCAAAAACCATCTCTAAATGATGCCGGTTTGACCCAATCAGCTGTTAATAGCATCCGATAGATCTCCGCCCATTCGTATACCCCAATTGCACCAGCCCTAAATGGGACAAGCAGCTGTGACATGCGTTGATGGGGCTTTGATTGCAGGACCCAGCAGGTGGCTCAAAAGAAACCTGATAGGGTGTCGTCACATCTTCAAAACTGGCGTATCTCACAGTCTCACAAAACGACTGGTCGCTTTGCTTTAATGCCGCAGAACATCAAACCACGGCTTTAAAAGGCAAAACACAACAGGGCCGTTTCCAGGGCACTAAAGGATTTGCATGACTCAGCATTTCATGCTGGGTTTGCACATTGTGTATGTTTGAGTCACCACACACTTAGCAACTGCAAGCTGAATAATTCCAACACACTCATTTGCAAAGCTTGGCAGCACCTGGGTTCATTCACTTGTTTGAGGGCAGACACTTAGGCCTGTAAATGAGTGCCTGGCATCACTGGTTCAATTACACATATCTCAGTCCATTTTGGCTTCTTTCCCCATCGCATGACAAGCTATGTGTTTCCTTTGAAATTAAAATATGCAAAAGTGGACCTTTGGGAAGGATAATTGGTGAAGTCCCTTAGCAGCTCAAACAGGGAGTAAATTAATGGAACCTTAAGATAACACATTAATGCAGGCCTTTGAATAGATTAGCTATTGTTTAATAACATGCAAATCTCTTCATTTGTCATGTTAGCCAATTTTTGATTATGAGTCATTTTTCTAATTATCTTTTTCTTTCACCCTGTATTTGTAGGATAAGTTCTTAGCCCTTGGTAGCAAAGAAGGTCCTAGTACAGAGGATCCTGTTGCACTGTTGGCAACTGTTGTCTACATTACAAACTGAGAAAATGTCACTCTAGAGGCATTTACATCGCTTTGCGAAGGTCTTCAGACCCCTTGAATTTTTTTTAAATTTTGTCACATTACATCACTTTTTTTTTTTGGGGAGGGGGGTCATGTTATAAACCTGTACATGGCCTTTTGGCTTTTATATAATAGTGTCTTGTAAATTTGACCAAAGAGATGTATAAATAAGTCATTATTTTAGATAACGGTGAAAGTACACCTTTGTAAATTTCTATGCAGTATCTTTGTAGGATTCATCACAGAATGGCACAAGATATCCTTTTTTGTTATCATTGTTTATACATTAGAAGGCCCCTGAGTTATGCACTAAATTTTTTCAAGTACCTTTTTCCCCCTGTAGATAGGTAAAGGAGTTATCCTTTAAACTCATGAAACCTAAATACACAACTCTGAACACGACCACTGTCAAACATCAGGTTGCAAAGGCTGCACAATATATTGTAGATGTGTCATCACAGCAATATCAGAGTGTGCAATATTCATATTGTGAAGAACTGGAGTGCAATGATTGTTGGCCAACATATTTCATGTGTTATGAACCTGCATTTTACATGTCAATGTCATTTTTACCCAGTTGGACAGCAGATGCTGACACTGGACACAAATGATATTGCCCATAATTCACAGAGGGTAGGAAGCACGAGCATGAAAGAGGGGACCGAAGAAAATAGGCATATATAGCAAATTCTAAAGTCATAACCACGTTTACCATTATCTGCGAAATATTTCTAGTATAGGTTTGAGGAAAATACTTCAAAATATGACTAAATGTAGATGTGCTGAGCTGTCTGGAAGCTTCAGACAAAAACACTAATGAAGGAAGTCAGGGGGAAAATGTGAGCGTGCTAGTGTTAATTGACCTGACAGACACCTCGAGTATGTCCCACTGGAGAAGACTGGTGGCGCGGCACTTTGATCAGACGAGGTGTTGTTTGTTATTTTAATTTCTGACAGTACACTTCTCTCTCCGCTTTGTCACATGCACTCACATTAATAACGCTGCTCTGTGTCCGTTATTTCTCTAGTCCCCAATCCCAGTGGCACTGTCCCCAAAAAGCCTGCTTCGTCAACTCAAGATGTAGGATGCGTGCAACAGAGTGGACGCCAGTGTGTAGGTTGTTCCTCTAAACAGACGGAAAGCACACAAGTGGTGTTTTGCAGATCTCACATTGGAAAAAATACCTAAATATAACACAGCATACTCATGACGCAAAACTCTTGAAGAGGCTTTACGCGTGCATTTCCCAGATCAGGCATGCAATCTTGGATTCTTGCAAAAATGCACATTGAAAGCAACATCCGTCCAAAGCATCTTTCACCACAATCTTGCACTTAACTCAGTATCGCTGAGGACAACACGCACTTTATCTCTTTGCATCAACTGCCTCTCGGGGGCAGAGGGGCAATAAGTGAGCAGTAATTTGATTTGATTTAATACAGTAAAGTATCCAACACAGCTGTTTTAAACAAGCATTTACGTACAAGTGGCATCTATTTACCTCCAGCGAGGATGCTTTATTTACCGTTTACTCCTTTGTTAACTGAAACTAACTGACTAGAATAGATTCAGACACAAAGTTGGAGCTTCTGTGAGGAACTTTTTTTTACAGGTGCAGGACTGCATGTGAAATGGTTTTGTAGGTCATCAAGAACTCGCATTGGAAGTGGACCTCCCTGCAGATTTGGTGAAGAGCAGTTGATGTATCTAACAAGACACTAAAAGAGTCTGAGCATTGTACAGGCCACCAGGGAGGATAGGGTAAATAAAACACTTCTCATATTTTATTTAATTTGTCTGAATGTACTTTTATTGTCCGGTTAAAGTATTTAGTTTCAGAAAGAAGAAACGGGAATTCCATCAACTATTCTTTTCTGGATATCATTCTAGCCTAGATTTTTTGTTTAAGCCCCAACAAGAAATTTTAAGTAAAAGCACACATGCATATAAAGAAAACACAAAATACAGATACAGAACAGGTTGTCAACCAGAATCACATCATCCATGTACATCCTGAGCCATTAGGACGTCGTAATCCATCAATATCACTTTACTTTGAGCTGCCATGCTTAAGAATACATGCATTGTTTCAAAGACAGTGGTAGAGTCTAACTGGAACTGATACAGGTGCAGAACGCATGGAATGAATGCTACAAGCTGCATATAATATATGAGTTTTTATCCCTTCAAAGTCACACCGCCTGGTACCCCGTTCAACCTTGCAAATCAATTCATCAACAGAATTTAATTTTCATACAACTCCCTTCAGTCGGTCAGGTTCCCCTCAAAGTACAAACAGTTTAAGTCTCACTAGCAAAACAGGTGCATAAATCATGGCAGTGACCTTTCTGCGTTGGAACAACTAGAGGACATGCAGAAGCTGTGGTTGTCCCGAGGCATACCTTTGCGTTTGTGCAAATACATGGCTCAAGAGTCATGACTTAACAAGACCCAAGGCTACATATTAAGGATTTAAGAATAGTTATAAGCATGCATTCTGTGAGATGTAGCATTTTGAAATAATTTTACCGTCTCAGTTCCCCCCAAAAATCTATCTAAAGCAAAAACTGAAAATAGTTGTAGCTAGCTGTAATTATACATTTTGACAACTTTGATCTCCGTCATGTTTGATCTTGTAGCTGACGACAGTTCTATTCATGTTCATGTTTGATGTGCAGAAGTATAAAGTAAAAGCTTGAAAAGCTTAAAAGAAAGGAAGCAAGGACAAGGCAGCAGAGCACAGTGCGGAAATGTGCTGCAGTGTGACAAGGTTTCACATTAAACACCCGACCCAGGCATCAGCTGCAAAACACAACCACCACCGAACATTAGTTGGAGCGAAATCCAAGTTGCTGGAATTTGAGTTCATAAGGACGACTTTCATGGAGATCTCCATCAAGGAAGAGAATGTCTGGAGAAATGTTTAGAGCAGAAACTTGGAAAACTAACCCACTAGCACCCTAGCCAGAGGTTCAAAGGTGCTCTGTGATGAGCCCAAGTCCTATTGTAGTTTACCACAGTGGCAAATGTTTAGTTGTCCCAAAAAGTCTGACATGAAATTTGGCAGAATTCCTATAAACATTGTAGTTTCTACTCAGCTTCTGTCCAGCATTATTAATCTAATGTGCACTCAAATATGTTTTTTCCTGACAATATGTTGTTTTTATCTAAAATGTCACTTTAAGTTATTGCTACATGTGTGTCGGTTGAAAAAAGTCAGATACTGATATTTTAGATGAAACAAACAGGTAAAGATTGAAAACGAACATTTGAGGATAGCGGTCATTTTACTAATTAACAACGCAAAACTGGATGTCAGACATTATTAAAAGTTAACACACAGGTAAGTAACCATTTTACCTGACAAGGGTCACCCTCACAACCAACCACTCTCTCCTTGATGCAGCGGCTGCCGACTCACCGAGAGCCATCCCTCATTGCCATGGTATCAGTTGTGTTGTGTTTTCATTCCCCAGTCTTGGTTGGTCCTTCTCTACCAGAGTTTCCATAATCCTTGGGCAAAAGATGTTTCCAAAGGAAAGACATTAGCTTTTGTTAAGTCAAGTAAAAGCCCACCCTTATCTAGGACTGAATATTTTTGGGGAAAGTGGAGCACTCACTCCATCCCTTTCTGTGTTAGCGTTAGGTAGCCGTACATCAATTTGATTTATTTCTGGTAAAAGCTTCTCATTTTTATCAATAAAACCCTGTAAAGCTATTTATTCTAAGTGACGCTCTGCAGCTCTCGATGACATACATCATCCATAAATGGCAACAGGTTTTCTACATTTCAGGAGGTGTGGCTTCAAAGGCTCTTTTAGTGCTATAAGACTATATTTTAAAAAAATGTCATCTTTTTTTAAATATCAGCTCATTTTTTTTCTTACAATTTGAGACATTCCAGCTCTGGTATACGACATTTTTCACAAAAGTTTTTAAAAGCCGAGAAGGACACATTGCATGTGGCTCCTCTTTTGACAAGCATTTACTGTTTAAGCAATAACTTCATTTTTCCCTTGCAGCCACCCCTGCAAAACAAAGTTTTACATGTTTTCTTTGAAACAGGAAAAACTGGGTTAAATTTTTACCACGCCTAATTAGATGCCAGCTAGAGTATATATAATCTTTGCACACACTTATTAAGGTTCTCTCTCTGCTAGTGGAAAAAAAGCGAGACCACTCTACCACAGCAGACACTTTGAGGAAAAATATCTTATGCAGCTAACCTTGAAACTGTGACCATTTTCTTCTACTGTCTCCTATTTAGACCAGTGTGAGTTCAAACCCTCTAACCATTTATCTCAAGTTATCAGACAGAAGTAAATATGAATTAGTTGAAACTACTAGCTTCTTAGAGAAAGGATTCAAAGCTTGGATCTGAACCAGTGACCTTCTTTCTACAAGGAAAAAAAGAAACACTACCGTACATCAGTAGTACTAAAAAAAAAAAAAAAACCTTCACAGCAAGAGTTTAATTTTTGACATGCAGCACAGAATTTGTGAGAATCTGACCAGATTGCTGGCCGTCTCTCTTGAGAGCACGCCGTCACCTGCCGTGATGACACACACTCCGGCAGTCTGCCTTCTCAGCCGTCTTCAGCTTCATTTGGAAGGACTCATTGTGGCGTGTCCCTGGCACCAGACTTTCACTTTACACTTGTTATTACACTGCGTTACAGTGACCAGCCAGCTTACCAAGTGCAAATAAGAATCTGATGGGTATATGGTCTTCAGATGCCACTTTTTCCTTCCCATTTTCTTTTTTGGTAAATCTAAATTTTGCTGGAGTAGCTGCATTAACACGAGCCTCAAAAGAACAGGACAGATTTCTAGAATTTTGACCTGCAACAGCATTGACAGCCAGATGTCACCCTGACAGTCTATTGTTTCCAATTTTAATGATTCCAGAACGGAAAATACAAAAAATTAATGTTCAGAGGCTCTCACCCTTGGGAACTGTGTTGTACATTTTAAAAGTCCTCTTTATTCCCTCTTTAATGTGCAAGAGTTTCTTCTTGTCAAATGCACAATAACAGAATAGGGGGTTGAGGTCCTTTAGTTTGCAAAAATACAATATCAAAAAGATGCATAGTCATTTTGGGCAACACACGATAATTGCTCAGTCCATTTAGGACAATATCCCACTTTTTTGTATCAAAAAACATAATTTTATTCATAAACTCACTATTTTTCTCTAAGATGCCATTTACAGTCAGATCAGAAGTTTAATGAACTAAAAAACATTTTTTTCCAACACAAAAATGTCTACCCTAATATAAGTATGTTTATGTACCATACAGTGCATACGTACACGCAGTCAGGGCTGCTTTTGCACAAATTACTGCATCAGTGTGGCAAAGCAGCATTCAGCTCATCTACATTTTACGATTTGCTGTGTCTCATCTTCCTCGTAATAATAGTCCATAGATTCTGGAAAAGTTGCATGTTGGACAAAACATCAGTAAGCCTTAGGCTCACATGTCTTCACCTCTGCTTTTAGTGAATTCTAAAGTCACTTTTTCCTGTTAATTATAAAATTTCTAGAAACACGGTTTAGAGTAAAGAATACATAAAAATAGATCTAGGACAACTATGTTTTGTGAGCTTGACTACCAGTCCATGGTACTTTGCAAATGAGTGGGTAACCAAAGCTCAGTCTAACCCAGGGGCCGACATCCTCCTGAAAATCAGCCTGAATACAGTGGTAATTAAATGCCGCTAGAGTTTTGGCAATCTTGGCGGTGGGGGCCTTTTGGACTTCATAAAATACAGCTAAACACCAGCAGATCGACCAACAGATTACCAACTACGAAATTTGGACCCCAAACAACTTGGATTGTGCAAGTCGCAACTCTTCTGTAGCTTCCAATGGAAGAAGATTCTCTCAATTGAAAATATGTCTTTGGGCCTTGAGCAATGGTCCTGCCCCTCCTCCCCCACTATAGCCTGAGTACAATGGGCTAGCCCCATTTACATATGGGGCCCTTAGGTTTAGGAAATGGGCTGAAAATTATCCCCCAAAAGGACCTGTCCATAAGCGACACAACTGATCAGCCCGATATCTATTATTGAAAATCCTTGATGTGTTGCCCATTTTAACAGATACTTGTGATCCATTTTGAAAGCAATTTAGGAACTTTCATGGGTAGCCAACTGGATTAGCACATTTGTTCAAACTTTGTCAACAAAAATGGTTTAATTTTGTAACCCTTTAATAGCCAGCAGCAGCAGCCAACAGCTGGGTCACACCTGTTGACTGGGAAGGAGTAGGACAGCCTTATATCCTCTTTAAGTGTGTATGGCGGCTCTTGAGGCACCAAACTCAGGCCACAATTTTCAAATACTTGAATGGGAGATGGTCAACAACATTCTCAGGCCTTCAGTGATCTCTCTTGCTTGTGTGCCTTTTCTCCTTTCTGCTTTCCATTATTACACTTAAATACAACATTCTGATTGGCCAACATCTTTAGAAATAACTTTGCTGACTTGACAGGTGTCCAGCAGACACTGTTACAGTCTTTCATGTGATTGTGTACGGATTGTGGATTGAAAAATAATCATATTTCCTGGTCTTATGTAACATTCTAAAAAAGATGAATTTTGGTTTTCATCAGCTGTAAGACAATCGTTGAAATAACAAACATCACACTAAAGAATCTAGATATTTGAAATATGACTTTTTCTTCCTCATCAATAGCTGCAATATTATTTTCAAAACAAAACCTGAGCAAATATTTTTAGCAAAGTATGGTTTGGAAAATGCAAATTAAATTATTCAGGAATGACTCACAATGAAAAGAGCAGTAAAATTGTGCAAAGTTTTGAGGGCATATTGTTCACTGCAGTAACGTCCTCTGTGTTTCCTCAGGGTGCACCGTCTATAGTCATGATTGCATAAAAACATGTCAATTAAGTTTAATCATAAAGCTGCTTTACAAAACCCTCAACTATTTCTCACAGATGCAAATTAAACTTCTCTTGTTATCATTTCCCCAATCCCGTCATTAAATCCTTTTGAGAAATCAAGGGTTGAACACAATGCAGCCCAATCAAAGTGACAGGTTGACGCAAGAGAAGAGCCGCGGAGCAAGCGCAGGCAGGCAACACAACATGATGGAAATGGCCAATTCTCGCCTGCTGATTATGTAAATACCACTAGATCGAATCTTAAACCAACATTAATCATGTCCGTATGGTTTGACGGTGTGTTATTTCAATTTCCTTGTGAGGGGCTCATTTGAGGAGCAAAGCTAATCAATTGTGCCTCATTATCCTGGCACAGATCTATGTTGGTGACACTGTACGCTGGGCAAATATTGACAAAAGATTGGTGCTTTAACAATTAGGGGCTTTTGGAGCACATCAGCAGTCTGGAATACCACTGTGTTTATTGACTGCATGTGGAAAGGTTTGTTCAAGTAAGAGACAATTATGGATGGCATTACGCTTTGTTAGCACACCAACGTGTGTGAGAATCTACAAACACAGCACACAATACATAAAGGGTATTTAGGGGCCACAGCTTTAACATCTAAAAAGGTGACTGAATGTATGTGTATATACATGTGCTGGTTGTATATAATTAGAATATAGTGAAGTGAAGTTTTTCCCCAAACTTTGGACACTGTATGTACATAAGAAAATACCATCTGAAAATATTCAGTGTTTCATGAATAAGTAACTATACAACCATTAGGAAAATATTATGCATTCACTTTTTGTGCTCTAATTGGTCCAATGGCAGCTAAATTAGGTTTTCTGAAGCTTTAGACAATTAACATGTCATCAGGCTTTTAATATGAACCCCAGGATCAGTGCTTCCCTGCTTAGCTGTGTCTTTTTCTAAGAGGAAAATATGACAGACCTATTGCCATCACAACTAGCTCCGATTTTATTTTCCGTAGAAAGTACTCCAGGCCCTCTGTTATTGTTTTAAAGTCATCCTTCTTTTCTGGATGAAGCTATCAAGAAGCTATTGTTGCATTTAATTGTCTACCCTTTTTAAAATGCCCTTTCCTTTAGAAAGAACACCTGTGATTTCCTGGTTATGTGCTTTAGTGTTTAGCTCTGTTTCCTTTCTGAAGATGAACACAATATTACCCTCAGTAACCATGTACTCTACACCGTTTCCCACTGAAAGTCCTCCAGCTCATTGCCTCCATTTATCTGCATCCCAAGTGCATCAACTGAGAGAGAACTATTTATGTCATTAACTTAATATACTGTCTTTGATTCCCCCCTCCGACCAAAACAACTCTCAGTGGTTCTGTGTGGAGCTATGCTGATTTTCTGGACTAAGCAATTTATTGAGCTCTTGCTGCCATTACCTTAGCATACCTTCTTTTTCTTTCCCATGGAAAGTCCTTACTCAACTCCTCTTCGTTTAGCTTGGTCTCGTCTCTGCACATAGCCATTTGAGGAACGATTGCTGAGAAGAACAATGTGCATTCTGTTTTTATTTCCCTTTTTATTGACTTGGACTGTATAAATCAGCCTATATAGTTGGATTATACCAGATAATTTCAGACTGAAATGAAACCAAATCAAGGAATATAACTTGGACCATTTTTTTCCTGGTAAAGTGTCAAAAAAGGCAATTGATTTGTAAACGGTGCCTTTGCAAATTCTCAGTTATCAAGGAAAAAAGGAAAAAACAAAGCAAGTTATCAATTATCAGTTATCAAGGTCATCACAACAGCAAATAGGTTTAAATCTGAGGCAACTGGACTTTCACTCAGTTTTTTTAGCAGTGCTCCAACTACTTGTTGCTCAAGTGTGAGCCACCAGAATTGACAAAGACTCCTGGATAAGTGTCAAAACTTTTTTCAGAAACACTGAACGAAAGTCCAGTTGCCTCCAATTCAAGCCTGTTTGTTTTGCAGTTGATGCAATTTAACCTTCATATATATATATATATATATATATATATATATATATATATATATATATATATATATATATATATATATATATATATATATATATATATATATATCAGCATGTCCAAGGACAGTACTGCTCTGAAATAGTCATGGGAATTCAAACAAAAGAGAATCAATTGAGCAACATATGGGTTGTAGATCATCAATATTGTGACCTTGGAATAGTTTTGCTGCTTGTGCAGTCATGTCACAGTCAAGAACCTGTGGGTGTTTTGTTTTTTGAGCGAGGATGTGTGTGTATGTGTGTGTACGGGGTCACTATTACAAGTGTGCGCATGCGAGCAAATTAATCACGTCTTTGATCAGATCCTATTTTCTCTGATGCATAGATGATACTCTTTATAGGGAACTGAGGAGACGCTGGGACTTTTGGAAAACACACAACTATACAAATATGCTACTGAAACCCTCAGACTCTTGACAGTGGCTGAGTGAGCTTGAAACAAGCATTTTCATTATGTTTAACCAAAGACACTTGGAGACAGTGCTCAAAAAAATTACAATAGACCTTACAATAGACCCATTGCCTTGACATCTGTAGTCATGAGATTCTTTGCTTGCCTGGTGTTGAAGCATTTGAAAGACATCACAACCCTGACATCCTCCAGCATAAGCTCACCCAGCTCACAATGCTGCCCTCCACCCTCCAGTGGATAACCAGCTTCCTGACTGACCACCAGCAGCAGGTGAGGTTGGGGAGCATCTTCTCCCACCCTAGAACAATAAACACCGGTGGCCCCCAGCAGCCCTGTCCATCTCTTGTAGAGTAACTGCTTGCCTCCTGAAATCTCCATGCTTTTGATATTGCGTTTGAACACATAGCAAACCTTTTAGCAACATCAAGACACGTATTGATGTGCCATCCTGGTGGAGTTGGACTCCCTGTACAACCTCTGTAGGGTTCGGGTGTCCCTCATGCCATCAGGAGTGAAACTGACCCTGGTCAAATCAAAACTTCTGAAAAGCAATCAAAAAAATGAGGAAGGTAAAAAAAAAAATGACTGTGGCCTCCACCTGTAAAACTATTCCAGTTTTTTGGGTTGTCGCAAAGGGCTTTTTGTGAATTACTTCAAATTGGTAAATACAGAACAGCACAGTGTGCATGCACCACAGCCATTTTGGATCTGGACAAACGTTCAGCGGTAAGGCTCGAATATTTAACCTGTACCATTCAAACAACAAACCTATTCATTTTACCAAACCCTGAAGGAATGCCGACAAATGTCAATGCTGGATACGAGCTACATTCCCTTGTAATGATTAGAAGCGGCCTCTGTATCAGTGTGTGGTGGTTGGCAGGTTGGGCTTCTTTTGGGATTGTTTTCCTAGAGCGAATTGCTGGTTTCACTGGCAGGATTGATGATGTTTTGTGTGTCAGAGGAGCGGTGTGTTGGTAAAGTTGAGATGTGTTTTATTGCAGCGGGACGATTCACTGCACAGGTTGAGAAAATAAGCTGTTTTTAGGTCTATTTTTGTGATAAGCTCTAAAATAGTTTAAAACATAGGCTGTTTATATATATATATATATACACATACAAACACACACACTTATTCATTGTATTAGCTGTAGTTCTAAGCAGATTTAGTGAGGTTCTGCCTCGCGTTTGATCCATTGTGCGAGAGGACAGTCTCTCCTACCTTTCGATTAATACTGCATTCTTTCCGCTCACTTTGAGGCCGCTACATTACCTCCAGTGTTTAAGCTGTTCTACCTTGTGTTTCTCCATTGAAGCATGTTGAAATGAAGCTCCCGGGACGTCATCATCTTCCAAAAATGATTGGTATTCCGGTTGTTGCTATTGCAGTTTGTACTGAGCTTGTCCAACCATCCAGTAAACTCGGGTCGTCTCCAGGCAAATGTGACGTCATTCACAAAAAGCCCTATTGCTCCCCCTTTAGTGAGCCTGTTGTTAATTTCACTAACACCAAAACCATGGACGAAGATGATCTCGCAAACTCCCTCAACCGCTGAAATGACCAGATCAATGTTCCAGAAGTGAAACTGACTGGATATCATTCTCTGCTCAAAAACTATTTAATCATTGCACTTTGTTCTTGGTTTATCTTTATACATCATAGGGTTAATTTTCAATAATCAAAATAGGCTTAATAGATATTCCAATATTTTTTTAGCCTAGTTACAATTTGTTGATAGGTGTAAATATTAAACAAAATGCAATTCCGTGGCAATGGATTCACCCTTAGACAAATGCTCTGTTGAAATTCCCTTTTTCCATCACATTTCAACATTTATTTTTCTTAAGTATACACCTCATCAATTTTATCGTATTGTACCCAATATCAGTCTCATGAGTCAAAAAGTTCAGATGTCCTGCTAGGATTTTCCTGGTCAGAGAGGCTGTTTGGGGGTTGACAATAACACTGAAGGAGCTGCAGGAGTTCTGCTTCTCTTCCAGAAATAATTACAAATCACATGTCTGAATTAATGAGGGGGGTTGAAGACAAAGAAAACATACAGGTTTGGCTAAAATATTCTCAAACTTGTTCAATAATGTGATGTAAAATTAAACTAAACTTTTCCCAGCACAAAAGGAAAAACAAATAATAAAAAAAAAAGACTCCACATCAACAACCTCAACTGCAAGCCCGTTACACGTGTGTGAACTGGAAAATGCCTTTTCACTTCTCCAAAGGAAATGTTTTAGATATATGAAATGTTGATTGTGCATCAAAAGAATGTTCTGGACACGTGAATTTTTATTTATTTATTTTTAACAAGAAGAAATTGGTTTTTGGATATTTCCTTTGAAAATTATCTCCAGATATTAAACCTTAAACAAGACTTTCCATAACCAAGCTGATTTAAAATCAGGCTTGAAAAACAAAATGCAAGTAGGCACTGAGAGTGGAAAAAGGAGTTGGAGGGGAGCACACGGAGGAGACGAAAAGGAGATGGGGTCCTTTGAAAAAGATGTGGGCGGTGGGAGGAAATACATCTTTGTAGTGCTTGTTCATCTTTAAAATTGTGTATAAACAGCAAAGGCTCTTGTGTTTATCAAGGTGAGCTCCCCCCCCCCCCTGCTCTGTGTTTCTCCCCTCCAACAGACTGTGACAGATCATATTAGAGGGTGTCTGCTGCCTTTCATTTCACACTACAAACTGTGCGGCGATTGGATTTTGTGCAATTTACAGACAGGAAGTGGTCAGATGGCGAGGCGGTGGGGAAGCCTGTAAACAGCACAGTTGGTTGTGTATGGTTATGTGATCTGACAGGCGTAAAGAAGAAGAAACGCACTCGTGCGTCTACATGCAAGACGAGGAGCGTGCTCTTAACTCGCAGGCACATTGTCTTGCTCGTGCTGGTGACAAGGTGTTTGTGGCCCACAGCTACAGCTGTGAGAAGCATGTGGCGTGATGGGAGCTGGATGACAAAAACGGCGGGTAACAGAGCATCAGAGGAGAAAATGCGGCAGCCAGTTATATCGCCACGGAGGAGAGAGCCGAGGTCCAATCGCGTTCTTCTTAGAGGGGGGAACATTTACTTTCACAGCGCCGCTGCTCCCCTGCTGCAACCTGTTTGAGGAGGTCTCGCTCGTGCGGGGATATAAGTGGTAGAGCTGCGGGCAGGAAAGCTGTCAGTCATGGTTAAAAACCACTTTAACACATGAGACAAGCTCTGCTTGAGTTGCTTTGCACTCTGTTCTACATTGATAAGATGGTATACGACATCCTTATGATGAAGCGATGGGCTTTATTGGTGCAACCAGAAACAAGCATCACCACCTCAAAATAAATAGAATAAAAATGCTACAGCATAATAAGTTTGACAGACTTGTCTATTTACATTGACCCCATTTGCCAAATTATTTTTCCGCCCAACACCAATTTCCAGAAAAGCTGGGAATATTACAAAGTGAAATATGTGCTTAGTCTCCACAAACATATTCTTATGCAATGAGCTTCAGAACTTCACAATCGTGTCTGCCAGTGTGTCCACAGGACAAGTGATAGTCATGCACTCCAATAATCTGGCCTAAAGATCAAACCAATGTATGTCTCTGGTATATGGTGGCAGCACCAGGCTGTGGAGAAGCTTTTCTTCAATAGACACATGAAAACTAGTCCCAGCTGACGGCAGGAGAGATGGAACTAAGCACAAGGAGGGGCGGGGAATACGTTTTAGAGATTTAATATTGGGGCGGAGATGCTCCTCTTAGCAGGGCAAGGACCCTAAACATAAAGTCCGAGCCACAATGAAATGGTTTTGATCAAAACATTCTTTGCTATATTGGAGCAATACAAGTCCAGATCTAAATCCAATTGAGAGTATTTTGCAAGACCTGAACATTTTAACTCCAATATAATCAATTGCAGTTTGTGGTTCGAACATCCCAATATGAGGAAAAGTTTACAAAACATTAACTATAAATTATCCACCCATGCATACCGGCCTGTCCGTGCAGGGTCGCAGAGGGCTGGTTCCCATCTCCAGCAGTTATTAGAGCTAGAGGCAGGGTACATCCTGGCCAGATCACCAGTCAGTCATGGGGCAACACAGACATGCAGGACAAGTAATCATGCATGCACACACTCACACCTAGGAGCAACGTAGAGAGACCAATTAGCCTAGCAGTCATGCTTTTGGACTTTGTGAGGAAGCCAGAGTACCCAGAGAGAACCCATGAATGCAAACTCCATGCAGGAAGCAAGCTGAACCCAGGGTTTGAACCCTGGACTTTCATGATGCAAGGCAGCAGTGCTACCAACTGCACCACTGTGCAGTCCAATACAAATTATATAAATTGCATTTATATAGATTAAGATTTTATATTACAGATGAATGTTATATTTATAAATAATTTTATATACAAAGGAATTTTAAATTGTACTATTAATAAATACTTTATACACTGTGAATAGTGTCATTTGCTTGCTTGAGTACCACAGCTGTATTATAAATGACTTTCCAGACTTTTTAGATGTAAAAACGCTTGGTTCTTGAAGTTTTTCAGCTCAGAGCAAGAGGAGTTTCTTCTTTGACGTCTATTAGCTTAGTTTGTGTCATCAGACAGGCTGTGTTTAAATGATTCGATTGCACAGGTCTGGCAGTGACTAGTGAAAATGAGCTCAGCTTTTCTAGTTAATTCCAGTCACTTCAAGATTTAAGAATGTGTGCAATTTCTTTTTCACATGGGTCCAGGTTGGATTGTATAGCCTTTTGCCTTTAAGTAATTAAACTGCGATTTCCATTTACTCCAGTTATCTCTGGTTTGATAACAGTGTTTGATGATCTTAGACATTTAAGTGACAAGAAAAAAAGAAAAGCTAAAGATAAATTTGTGCAAGAAGCAATATCTACACAAATATTAATTTGATGTGCATGTTCATGCACATCAATATGGATTAGATTATTTCTGAAACTATTCAAAAATCATTTACAGGTCCCACACTTTCTTTTTTTATACATTTTTTCTGGCATTAAAACAAGAAAAAAATTCTTGTTTGTGATGTTAAGCAAGCTTCGTCAAAGCCCCATAAATCCTACAAAAGATAAAAGCTGGGAAGCATATAATTTTGACAAGCAGCTGCCCGACATACTGTAAAAGGTTGCGGTCTGCATGTTTGCTGATGTGCTTGTAATCCCATTTCATGCTCTCCTGGAAAGGAGTCGCACCATCATCCCGAGGCATGACAATCCCACCTACAGGAGCGTATCAGCAACCCCCACAGCACCAGTATGACTGATGTGTTTATGCATTCTCTTATCATATTTACCCTTCTGTATCCTTACTGCAGAATGCTCTACATTTACGCGGAGTGATTCAGAAACCATCAACAACAGCGCGGCATTATTTGAAGTGTGGGTTAGGCCGTGCCAACGTGCCAACCTTCTTCTTCATATAGCTAGGTAATCACACTGAACCGCTATCCAGGAAGCAATATCCTAGTTAGAGAGGCGTTTGGCATGGCTTTGGACAGCGGACTAACTTCTCCCACTGTGGGCTCAAATACGCAAGAGTAGGAGAAGAATTCAATCACACCCACACACACTCCCATCGGGGCGAAATTATGAAATAAATGGAAGTCTGGTCGCCATCCCTTACCTCATGATAAGTGTGACTTTCAGCACCGCTTGATGGCCCCAAAATATACAGCAAAGAGGTCAGCCTTCAGAAAGAGACAATGATTGAGGAGATATCAATGCCTGTTCAGGTGACGTTCCTTTTTGCCACGTGTTTAATGCATGCTGTTACTCTGATGGAGAAGGAGATAGAAAGAGGATGAGATGGATGTACGGTGAGATAAAGAAGTGGAGGGGGGGAGGGAGAAAAAAAGGCTGTCCGATGATACTGCTGCAAATTTTCCCCTGGCCAGCTTTGACAAAAATAGATGATTTTTATTAACAGCCTTGGCTTTGTACCTTCCATCTCATATATCTCTCCTAACAGAGGAAGGCCATCTTTGCACGGCTTACACTATTCTAACTTTGGTGGGGAGAATTTAAGACTCAAGTATTACACAGTGCCTTGCAAAAATTCACATCCCATTTTATCTGTTAAACACAAAACAGCGCGTAGTTATGAAGTAAATAGACAGCGCTTTTCATGCAAGCCCAAATTATGAAGACGGAGTGAGCATTTGTATCCAGCCCGCATTACTCTGATATCCCCAAAAAATTCCAGCGCAAATGCCTTCAGAAGCCATCTAATTAGTAAATTGAGCGTGTAATTTAATTTCAGTAAAAAAAAAACAGCTGTTATGTGAAGGCCTCAGAGGTTTGTTAGTGAACGTAAGTGAACAAAAAAATAACCAATCCTGTGAATTTGCTTGCCACCTCACTGCTCCTCCTAGTCAGACACATTTGCATGCACAATTTCTTTATCAATTTTGTATGGTTGCATTACTAGAGAGTAACTGTTTTTAGTAAATTGCAATAATAATTAAAGGTTCCCCTGAGTGGTGGCAACATTACACAGTGAGTTGCTTTTCTTCAACAGTGACAAGAAAGCGGGTCAGAGTTAATGAGAAGACTGAGGAAAACACAGAGCAACTCTGGCATAAAACTTGAAGGCTGTGGGAAATGTTCACTTTCCAGCAATACAACAACCTACACATGCATCAATAAAGCTAGTTTGACAACCTCATATTCCATGCCAGATTTCTTCCTTTTTTAATACAACTCATTTTGTACTAGTTAAAAAAAAAAAAAAAAAAACAAACGAAAAAAAACTTTATGGAGGAGTCACCAAGGTAGAGATTTGGAACAGTCTCAATGTGTATTTGTATCTCATGCATTTGTGAGTACCAGCCCCAGGACCACACAAAAAGTGAATAAATGTGATGTAAATCAATTTTCCTTTTGGGACCCTATTTTTCTTGGACATGGTCCCCCAACAATTAAATCCTGGTAAAACCAATTAATGCTTACGCTTTAAGCTTTGGCACACCGAATATTGTCTTGTATAAACAGATGCTCAGAAGAGTGTAAAGTCCCAAAGAAATATAAGATTTGCGTAAAGCACAGTTGAGATGCTCATTGATGCAACAAAGGACAACCTCTTCTGTTTAGACTTGTTACCAAATATAAAGGGCCTGTTTGACATGGACTAACATGACTTTGACTGACATAACAGCTGGCATGCAGGATTACTTGCTAGTTGCCATTATTCAAGGACTGGATGGCAGAGAGCAGAGTGCACCTCTTAGGGAGGCCTGGTAACATGACATACTTCTTTTAATAGTTGAGAAAATATTGCTAGCCATCTATGTTGTGGAAGCACAATACAGTATGTGTATCCAAGGTATGGTCTGGTTCCCCGTATCTAAAAAGTTAGTGTTGCCCTTCTCCTGCACGTTGCTGGACATTGTGGGTCAGCTGGTTAAAAAAAAGGCAACTGCACTTTCCCCTCATCATAAAAAAAGAAGGAAAAATGGTGGTTACTTCGAATATGCCAGCAAGGGGGTGGGGGCAGGCTGAATCATATGAATTAGATTTCATAAAGCAAGAACAAAATGAAACCTGTGGTTATCACAGTGGTGAACAACCAAAGGGAAAATTGAACTGGACTCCGACTGGGAGGTCCAGCAAGGAGTCACCAGAAACAGGGGGCCTAAATACTGCGAGGGGAGTAAGGAAGAGGTGACTGATTAAATGAACATCAAATAGCTCTGTAAGGACCTAAAACAAAACAAAAAACTAAGGGCAACATAATTATTGATAATATTCTTTGAGGTGGTAATTATTACAGAAATATTGCTTTTTGGTTCTTTCTCATTCTCTACTTAGTAGAATAATAGATGTAACACAACAGATGTATCCCCCTTGCCAAATACAGCCCCAGAGATGGTACCCATTTCTTTTTCCATTGAATCTTAGTCCTAGATGACTACAATAACAGTCCGTGATCTTTGACCACCACCTGTCTCTTCCTCCTTACTCCCTGCAGAGTGAACTGGCTCTTCTTTCCTTAGTGCTGCATGCTCCTTCCCGTCCTACAGACAGTTTCCATAAACCACATCAGAACAAGATAGCCCCACTGCTGCGCTGCGTGAAAGCCCTGTGGGATTGCCATCAAAACGAATAAGGGGACAGGCTTGGGCTTGTGTTGATCAATAACTACTCCCTTCCACCCACACTGTCAGTCACCTTCATCTCTGAGAAAACAACAAGAACAGATAGCAGCGCCTGGATTTTGTTGCTTCCACTGATGGATAATGGGTGATAACGTCGCCTTGGAAACTGTTCTGCAGTGTATACACATTATAAGGGTCTCCAATATGAGCCATTCTTACTGTAAGCCTGGATGTGTTCTCTTTTATTGGCAGAAAGTCACTGTAAACACCCTCCTATTGCTCAAACTGGCAGCAGGGTAAATAAAGTGCATAAACGGGCAATGAACAGTGTATTCTTCAACAAAAGAGCTCGTCTGCCAGCAGAAAATACTAAATTAATGAGGATTCTATTGGAGGAATATGAGCCACATAAATCAGCCTGTCGTTCTGTCCACCCTCAGCCAACCCTGCAAGATACCAGTGTGTCCAGCAGCTCTCCGTTTACAGTGCTTTGCCGAAGTCCTCACACCTCTTGAACCTTGCCATGTTTTACCATTTTACCACCACAAACCTCTGTATATTTTTGCTGGGATTTTTTGGGAATGACTCAATGGTGTGGTGATTAGTGTCTTTAAAAGACTAATATTTCTGATGACTGTATCATGTAGGTCATTTCCCCGAGCACCACTGAAATGCCGAAAGACCTTATTGTTGTTAGATCAGGGATGGTTCCGTTTTAAGTCTGGCTTGGTCCAATGAGGGAGGGGCTTCCACCATGGTGTTCAGTCTGAATCTTGGAACTTCCTGCTACGTTGTTGGAATGTGTGTCCTTTCAACAGTGTGACGCTGAAGATGTGCTGAGTGAAAGAAAGCGCCATCTTGGCATGGCTCATAATGATGTCACATACCTTTGCAATGATATCTAATTAAAAAAGGGTAGGAGTTAGGCAAATGTCAAATATGCCTCAATAAAAAGGTAAATTAAAGCATTCAGAAACACACAAGAATAAAAACCTATGAAAAAGGGACTGATAGTGGCTACCCGATAGCCTTCATGTGGTTCATGATTGCAGTTTTTAATGTGAATTTTTTATCTCCCATCTTGCTTGATGAAATCGGAAAGGTGCTTTAAGTCCGTTTATCCAGACTCTGTCCACTTCAGATCACACTTGCCCATTTTTGAAGAGGATGAAAGCTAGGTAAACAAAAAGTGCATGGGTTCTTCCACAGGCTGTCAGCCAAGACTTGCGCTAAAATTAACTCTTGCAAAAAGTCCTGTTGTATGCTTTATCTTTCTCCTTGGTTTTGGTGGGTAATGGTTATTTATGGCTTTTGAGGTCCCAACTGTAACTGATTTTTTTCCCACGCAATCACCATTGTCCTGAAAGGACAATTCACAAATTACCTTACAGAATAAGGTGGAAACTGCACCTCGGCTGACGCCATCTTGTCTCACCCTGATCGCGATCCACAAATTTCATGCATGCACAATTTCTGTAGCAGGGCGACATTTCCAGCGCCACACAACCATTAAATTTAGCAATCCCGATTTGCAACATATTTATTCATTTCACCCAGTAACCATAAATAATTGGCTTTTTTGCTGCAGATCCGGGGTGTTTTTCCCAGTGCCCAAGAGAAGAAATAATGCTCTGTCTGTTAAATGAGAGTAGGTTGAGGGAAATATTGTTAAAATTCTTATTGCATGTAGACACACACTATTAAGATTGAGAATACATTTTTAAAAATATATATTTTGATAATTCCCCCCTCCACATAACGGGCAGGACCAGAGTGCCCCCTAGGGACCAGCTGCCACTGGACGGAGCTAAATACAGGGCGACCTTGAAAGAAAAAAAAAAAACATCAGAGACTGTGAAAGACTTGAAACAGGCATAAACTTTAGGCATAAAATAATTTTATCTAGTTCTGAACTCCTAACATGAACTAGTTCTTGTTCACTTGTCAATACTTTTGTGAAATAAAGTCCTAGGTCAGTTATCTTATTAAGGTCATTGTCCAGTATCGGCATCCTGGCCTATGCCAGCTTGTTTATCTGCTTATCTCTCTACTGTTCCCTTTTCGCTCCCACAGACTATATTGTAAAGTGGCCAATCTCTCAAAGATATTTAACATCTTCTTTAAGGTTTACTTGTCAGAAAGAAAAAATAGTGACATTCTGATAGAATATTCACCCATTAAGACTGGGACCAAGCTTTGTGTTTCTCATCAGTAACATCCTGATGCTTTTCAAACAAACCCACTGACGAAATCTTCACTCACAATCTAAAAACAACATCTGTGCTGTTGTTTTAGCTACACTCACCTCGGATGCTTAGAGAGCACAGTTAGACATGAATGCATTGCAAACTGCGAACTCCATTCCTTTGTGGCTTGCTCAGCAGGCTGACTCTCTGTCACTGCCTGCATTAGACTCCCACACAATAACAACAGAGACTAGGTGCAGTTTAGATGATCAGGCCACAAGCCTACAGTTACATTTAAATTTAATAGAAAGTCCTTACAGCCAGGTATAAAGTGATGGGAGAGGCATACATTATCAGGTCCCTACAGAGTAAGTATGCACATTTCACTTAAAACCCCATGCCCTTTCCTTTGGTGTGGTTATGGAGACGAGGGTCAAATGTTTTAATACCAGAAAGAAAAACTAATACAGAAAAATATGATCCTGCCACCCTCATACTTCACAGCCGGGATAGTTGTTTTCAAGCTTGCCAGCTCCCCTCTTATTTCGCCTCAACATTTTTGCAATAGTCAATGTGGCCGATGTGGCCGATAGGCACATGACAGACATTTTCGGTGGCAGGGACTTAAATCATAATAAAGGGCACCTATTGTAAAAATTATTCATAAAATAAACCGCAAGGCGTATTTAACATAACATTTCCTTTTTTCACATCTAATGAAATAGGATAACTCATGTATTCAAATTCAACAAATACTACTACTCTCATTTCAACTCAGAAACCCACTTTGGGTACTTTATGCTAACAGTTCCCCAATTATTTTAATAAAATCCAATAGACCGCTAAATAGCATTTTCTTTATTGATAATTTTTGTATGTTTCTTTATATCATAGAGCAGCAGTCTTTAACTAAAACCGCTAAAGGTACATATGGTTTCCCTTTCTCCCAATGGAGGTCCAAGCATTAAAAACAACTTTTGGTTGTTGTTCTTGGCATTGTATTTATCAATGTAATTTCTTATCCTGTCAGAAAATCCAAATTTGGCTATGAATGCCGTTTATCTTCGACGAACTATAGATTTGCAACTATAGAAAGAGGGTCATAAGTATAAGCACTAGCATTTGCCATTGAATATGTTGCAGTGCCATTATCAATTACTTAAAATATGCTTTAAACCCTGACAAGCGCAGAGAGTTTTAGAAGTGGTTTCTGCAATAATTTAAGAATAGCTCCACAATCTTCAGGTTTAAAAGCAACCTCTGACTACCAGTGTAAAGGCATACAAAAATATTTTTTTCCCAGTGGAACTGTTATTATGTGTTAATTATTTATTAGTTAAAGAAAAACAAAAACTTTTTTAGCCTCACCTACAGTTCTTATTAAATAAACAGTGAAAAACACCATGGAAGCCGTTTTGAAAACCTAGGAGATCAGATTTTATTTATCAACATCTTTACAATAATCAGAGAAATTTTGGACTAAATTAGTTACAACATATTCTATCCACAAAAGTGTTAGTGGGCCATTGTGCCAGACGGAGCTGTCCATTTGGCACAATTTATCCAAATGTGCCAAATCTGTCCCAAATGTGTTTTTTATCTCTTTTTACCTGGTCTACTAAAAGTGCTGATTTCCATTGTAGGACTCCTGCTGCATATGACACAGCCTTAGGTCACAACATTTACACTGTACATCATCAATTGTGTGCGGGGCAGTTCATAAAGCGAGTTGTGCATAAAGCACAAAGGTTTGAAAAGTGACTACTACTTTTCTAACCTCCGTTATGCACAGAAATTGCGTAACCTGATGATGTCAGAAAAAGATGCGTGATAGGTTGCTGGAAAGGTATGACTCTTTAGTTTCCAAGGGTACCAGCAGTGAGGGGCAGAGCAAGAACATATCTGTCTTTTCTCTGGAAGAGTTCGCCAAATTTGATACAACTTTTTGATGACATCTTCTATGTTTAAAGTGCCGTAAACCAATAGCGTTTGCAGAAAAACTATTTTAGCGACCTGTTGTAGAAAAGTTAATGCCTCCTTATTTGAAAGGTTTTAGGAAAAAAAAAATAATAGGACCACGTTTGAACTACTTTTAGAGAAGGCAAAAAAATGGGCGTCACCCTCTCAGCCCAGTACTTTCTTTGACTGGGAGTTCAAAACACTAAACCAAGGGGATCCGTAACACCCAGCATCATAAATAAATAAATCTTCAAACTGGATATATGTGCTGAAAATAAATGTGTTTTAAATGCATTAAAGGAGCACAGTTCACACTTTTTATGTCATCCTCGCCAACTTTAAAACATTTCTAAAAATGTCATAAAATAGTCTCAATGTACATTTAACAAAAAGTTATTTGCAAACCCGTTTAGACAGCCATCTGAGCTTTGGAAATTGTCAAGTTGTACTCTTCAAAGGCCAATGAGTGTGCTCGTTTCCTCCTGCTGTGCAAGCACACATCTAGTGTTTATGTATCCAGCTAGCTTCTGTTCACTGTAACTCCGCTGTTTTCACCGTATACTTTGAAAATGAGATTATTTTGCATGATTCCCTTGAGGAGTGGAAAAGCAGGTAAGATGGTCTTGCACATGTGCAGTTGTTCAAAATGAGACTCGGCCGTTTCTTACCTACATTTCCGGAAATAAATCGTCCACTATACCTTTAAGAAAATGTTGAGTCATTATGGATTACAGCTATGGGTTGCACAAACTTAGCCATTATTCATCTGTCTGATGGTGTGGGTCAAAGGTGCTGTAAGTTTCTCTATTTTAAGATGTTTTTTTTTTTAAATATTGGAAAAATTTAATCTCATTTTTACATTTAGCAAAAAACTATCATTTTGGTAAACCTACTTGACAAAAAAACAAACATTTGGTCCGTTTATATTTCAGTCAATGAGGGAAGGAAAGGTTTTGTTTCTTGTCATGCAATGTATGGAATTATTTCTTTTAAGCCTAAACCATGTCCAGACATAAACAAACATGCAGGAAACGCCAGCAGTCACCAAGTGCTTACCTTTTAGGGTAAATGTTAGGACTCTTTTCTGCATTCGGAAGCTAATATTTGTCCTTCACATTTTAATTAATTTCATAATAGAGTTCCATTTCATGACACAAAGGAAAGCTGTGCTCATTTTGCTTTAATCATTTAAAAATTATTGAGTTCAACCTCTCCAAAAGGTAAAAAGTCACTCAAGAAAACGTTCATGAACAATATGGAGGATGATTGAGGTCAAAGATATTTATTCTACTGGAATAGCCCCCCCACAGACACACACACCCCACCCCACCCCTGCATTAACCCTCTCTATGCTCATTATGCTTTTCTTTGTTCCTGACTGTGCCAAACCATGTGAATTAAACAACGGTGCCACCCAAAAGACAAAAAGATGTCAACGCGCTTCGAGAGCAAATCAAAGTGGACGAGCCAAAACCAAACACTTAGCCTCCTGTGGCTCTGCCTTCCTTTAGAGGAGAATCAGTCACGACCAACTAAGGTAAAGCTTGGGGGAAAGCCTGCTGTCAGTCCGTGATGAGCACTCAGAGTTCCGACCGCAGGTTCTGTGTGTTCTGGCTCGCTGTAAGCAAAGAGAGCTTTTAGCTGCCAGCCTGTCGGGCAGATAAAGACCAGGGCACCCTGGTTTGAGCTGACAGCATAATAGGCCCTTTGAGCAAATGAGCAGGGCTCTTGAAAGAAAGGCCCCTAATAAGAATGTGCTCCTAAAATGGATGGCAATCAGAAATTTCTTTGGATGTGACAAGGGAATGCTTAAATTTGGCAGATAAAAATTTGTGTTCACTGCCATCAAAGGCTTAGCTCAAACTAATGGCAAATTCATGTCAAGTAGAAATCAGCACCACATACTGGACAGCTAGTTATACCGAGTAGTCTTCGAAGTAATATATATATATATATATATATATATATATATATATATATATATATATATATATATATATATATATATATATATATATATATATCGTGTTCCAAGGCTTTGGATGACTCATCAGTAACATTTAGCATCAGCAAGCTTTAATCTACATGGCTTCATGAAAGTAAATGTTTCCCAAAGTCTCTTGAAAGGAAAACAAAAACATGAAGACACTAAAAGAGAGCTTTCAGTATAAACTTATTTGGTCTTGTTACTTTAAGTGTCCTCCTTGGGAGTTGTCATAGATGCTAATTCAAGAACCACATTTTACACCTTTTCAGTTTTCAACAGATTAAACTGTAATCATAGCTTTGCCTTCCACATGATTTAGGTCTTGGGGCTCAGTTGGCAACAGCAGAAAACTGATTTTCTTGGGAACCATTTCTGCAATGATTATGCCATATTCTTTGGACCATTATCTGGCTCAACCACCCAATTACTACCCATTTACAGGTTATTGGTAGAGTACAATACAATGTAATTTAAAAGGTCCTGGTATTTTAAAGAATTTGTGTTGTCATTTACTCCAACAAGGTTTCCAAGGTCCTTTCATCCAGACAAGTAGCTAGAGGCTAAAAACACATGGTTGTCTGTCATTTTATTTATAGATCTGGAAAACGGAAAGTCTTAGATTACTAAACAAAAGCTTCTAGAGGCAGATTTTCAGTTATATGGGTCATCGCAATAGTAAACAGGCTCAAATCGGGGGCAGCCGGACTTTCAGTTTTTTTTTTTCTGAAAACCTATCCACACCCATCCAGGAGTCTTAGTCATTGGTGGTGGCTCGCACTTGAGCAAGTTTCCAGAGTGCAGAGTGTTCAGAGTGTCTTCTACACACTGATTAACATCAAAATATAAATTATGCAAATTGTTATTAGGTTATTAGCAGTAATAATGCATCTGGCAGGGGGTAGGTGGGGGTAGTTAGGGGGATTGCAAAAATGAACAGACCCCTGGAATTTATTACCACAAAATATCCTAAAAAAAATATGTTGGATATTTTAAAAATGTTCAGGGTGAGATTATGCTGCTATAATAAAATGTTAATGTATTGACATTTGCTAAATTGTACCAGGGTGCCAAAAATGTGGTAATATAATTTTCAACGTTCCCTTGGGGAGATCATGAACTTGATCATTTGTAAACTTCAACAAGACATGGCTGTAAAAGTTAGAAACTACTAAATTCAACTACAACACTTGTATTGCCATGCTCATCATATCCACAGAACTGATTCAACTATCAGATTATCCTCATCTATTTTTTTCCTCAGACTGATACAAACTCACTTAAACCTACATCTGCATTCAATTACCCTTCCAAAATCACTGAGGCGTCATGGAAGGTTCATCAAGAAATATTTCCAAGTAATAAGGAGCAAGACAAAAGCCAATTTTTCTATAGTTTGGTTTTCAGAGATCATTGCAACTAACAAAATCTGAGGTCCTTCATTACTCAGAGACATCTGCGTTCTGAAGTCTTTGTTAATTTTTCAAGCAGCATCTGGCTTGTCACCACTGGTACAGTGTGACGTCGATATGTGGAAGACAAGCTACTGTACCGCTGTCAGTACCAGTGTAGCACAAAATTGGAGGAGAACATCCTGCAAAGTTTTAATTCATATATATCATCCCCATCTGCTCATACCATAAACTACACATTTCAGGAACGGACCAGGGAGCCTACCCTGTCTGCTGCTCATTGACAACATGGCTAGATTCCAGACAGATGCTTCATTAGGCAGACGAGGTCTGGTAGATCATACTTTGGCAATCATTTGCAGAATATTTTGTTGGCCATCCTGAAACCGTAATTTTTAACAGCTGCATAACACACCGTCAGGCATGCATTTTATTTATGTCCATTCATCTACAGTACTCAACAAAAAAATTCATATTTAGAATTTTCACATTTTGTCACGTTACAAACAAACTCATTTATTACATACGGATTCCACATGATGGCTACCAGAAAGCAGCACATAATAAACTGGAAGGAGAATGATACAAAACCTTTCAAAAGTAAAAACCTGAAAACTGATAAAGAACTTAGTCACAGAATCATTAAAAAAAAGTTCAAAACTGCATACCAGACTCATCCAGTTCTTCCCAAACTGTTGACAGAATCATTCTGTGTTACTGTAATACTTTCTCTTAGTAAAACATTTACCAAAAACAGCAGGAGACATGCATATGTCCAAATTGCCTAATAAAAGTATAGACCTAAATCCAATGGTGAATGTATGATGTGAAAACCGATTTTCACAGATCCTTTCAATCCAATCTCACCTCGCTTGAGCTACTTTGCAAAGAAGAATAGGCAACATAAACATAATAAAAGTTAAAAGGCTATAAAATAGCTTGCAAAGAATAAAAACTTGATAGTACAATTCTGAAATACTGAAGAATTAAGTGACATTACATAACAAAGAGCCAACTGCTCGAGCACAAGACCCTCTTAGTGTGACCTAAAAGTATTTAATGATTAAATATGTCTTGTACATTCTGCTCCTAATAGCTGTGTTGAATATGTATAAGCTAAAAACAAAGTCTTCACTGACAATTCTATTATTTTAATCAGGGCCTTTTAAATTAATTAGCACAGATTAAAAACATAGACGTCAGAAGCACAGAGCGGAACCCCTGTTGTTTTTAACAGGAGCCAAGTTGTACAGAACTCATCCATAATGAAAAGGAATGAACAATTTGCTCTCTTTGTGATGTGCATGGGAATAGATTGCGTACTTCTAACAAAAGTAAGGCTTATAATTAGTGTCAAAAAATGCATACCTTTTTATTTCTCTGTGCCTCTTTTATGGCATTTGGAACATTTAGCAGACGTATTCATAATGAGCTTTAAAGCAGCGTATCAGGCAAGAAGGGAGGGAGGGAGTCAGAAATGTCAGTGACATGGCAATTCAACAGTGCCAGGTAAAAGCCTCAAGGACCAATTACTGAGCTGGTCCCCGCACAAACATACACACATAATTTGAAAGGCAGATACACATCCCTACTGACTCCGGGGGTCTTCGGTTTCTTTGTGCTGCTGTGTGGCCATCCTGCCAGAAGCAGAGTTGCTGTAGCCATTGCTACTGTGCTTAGATCTGGTTTGAACAGGCCTTACTGAGCCGAACGGCCACCCAAAAATATCTTCAAACCACCTACCAACCCCCGACAACCCGATAAGGGTTTCACTGCTGAGAGAATAGCGATGTAATTTGGCTGAATTTACATCATGTGGATAGCTGCTAATTTCCCCCCTGCTTTACAGTTCTTATTATGGGATTCTTTTTGAGGCTTATGTGACCCAGACTTTTCACTCAAAGACGGGAGGGAATAACAAAGAGTGATACAACAAAGGACACAAATCACAATGGCTTAGACTAAAGACTAAAACACGGGCTGAGATGTCGGAATGAAAAAGAGAGAGAAGTGAGGTTGAAAGAGAGAATAGGAAAGAACAGAAAAGAACAAATTGCTTCCTCACTGTCCATTATACCAACAAATATATGCTGTTGTGCCAAAAGCCGAGTGCTCTCTGTGGCAGTAAGAACCTGCTGATGCCCAGCATGAAGTTAAATCAGCAGGTGACACTGATTTAAAGGAGAAACATCAGTTAAATGCATGTAGACTTTTAGAGCTTTATGTGGATTCCAATAACCCGTCACACTAAAAGCTTACGAGTGAGAGGTTAGCATTGCTTCATCACATCAAAAGCTTCTATTCTTGAACCTTGGTCAAGTAAAGGCAAATTCAGAGCAGAATGCTAATCAAATCTCCCATTTGTAGCTGCATTTACAATGACAATCTAATTGTGCAAATTGTAAATAAAAAAATACGTTTGCTTATTGGAAGTACGGCAATTTTGAAAAAAACTCAAGTTTTTGATAAAAGGTTTTCGCCCTAGGATGAGGGCCATTTCTTTGGCCATATTGTGTCTATTTCACAAAACTGCTATGGCAACAGTTTTTTTCGCATCACGCGATTCACAAGATCGAAAACCGGATGGTACTACTGGCGAGAAAGTCAAGACAGGAAGCGTTCAATCCATAACTTTTGTAAAATTCATCAACTACAATTTCCCCAAAACACAGCATACCTAGCCTCTCCCAACCATGAGGGGCGTGTGGCTACAATGCCAGATGCCTCTGATGGCTGATGAACGCTAATGCTGTGGCTGAAATATGAATATCTGGTGGTTACATCAGTCACCGCCATGTTTATTAATGAGTTATCGGTTGAACATATTCAAGTGTGAATTTAATTGCATTTCTAATTTATTAAAAACACTGCAACGGCAAAATTGTGTTTTGTTTTTTCAATAGTGCATAATATCAGCCTTTTTTTATAGAAATGGAACTAATGTTTAGCTTGCAAATATCGCATGTCTGTTTGCCTATGTGAAAAAAAATATCCTATTTCTGTTTGGATATGATATGTTTTAATTAAATACCCAAATTAGTTTTCTTAATTTCTATCAGAACATTTCCGGTTCATTCTCCTACTGTTCTCCAATTTGTATTGTTTGTTGTCATTTCAACTTCTGGGGTTCTGTTAGCTGTGAAACCATCCAGGGGAGGCAGATCATCTGCCATTATCATATGACATAGAAAGGATTCCTGGATCAACGTGTGCTTCTGTGCTTTTGAGACTCTGCTCTGTCTTCTCTAATCCCCAGTCGTTAAGGCAGATGGCCGTTCACACAGCCTGCTTCTGCTGGAGGTTTTCCTTCCTGTTAAAGGGGAGATTTTCTCTCCACTGTTGCTTCATATGTGCTCAGTACGAGGGATTGCTGCAAAGTCATCGACAATGCAGACGACTGTCCATTGTAGCGCTACGCTCTTTCAGGATGAGTGAATACTGCTTGTCAAGACTCAAAACAATTTGCTGGGTGTCCTTAGATAGGAAAAGGAGCTAAAGTGCGAGCCACCAGATTTAACAATTCTGGTGGCTCGGTAAGTTAAGTGGATAGGTGTTGAAACATTTTCAGCTGGACGAAAGTCTGGTTGCCTCCAATTTAGACATGTTAGATGGGAAACTTTTTGACCAATCTGTCTGGGTGATTTGATTGAATTTGACTTTGTAAAGTGCCTTGAGATGACATGTGTTGTCAATTTGCGCATTATAACTAAAACTGAATTGAAAAGCCGTGGGAAGAAAATATAAAAAACACTTCCCTGTTGGTATTTTAGCGCATAGTGTGAGCGGGTATGTGCAGAGAGGACCTTTATGCAATTGTTTTTTTTTTCCTTCTTCTTTCTTTGACCCAGGTCCCTGCAGAGAAATAAGGAACTACCACGGAAAACTACCATGGTGCTTGTAAGCGGTTCCTGCTGTGGAAATATAAGTCCACCCCAGGAAACAGCCGTGGCCAAGAGGTGGTAACTTTTGGATAGACCCTGAACTAAGAGGAGCTTTGTGATGGGAGGGTGCAGAATCCTCGCTAGCGGAACATCTGCTGCATTTTGTTTCGGCCATCAAACAGTTTGAACTCTCTGGTCCACTTTTGTGAATATTAGTGGTGAGGAAAATCAAAGTCAGAGCTATTTCCCAGACTTCTGCATTTGTAGACTACTTTAAAAGGCTGCCGCTGTAATGCTCCTGTCAAAGCAAATTTTTTGTGGATTTCAACATTTTTATATCTTAAACTTAGTTACTGCTTCATGGTCAAAAAGTACATTGTGTCTTTATGAGTTATTTGTAAGCATTCATCATTTGCATGGCTGTAAAGTGAGTATTCCTCAAATTAAATCTAGATAATTTTTCATCTCTTATATCACATCAAATCTATTTATTCCTTTCTTGATCTCAAGCTAGGTGGATCAAAAGAAGACATATCTGGGTCAGACGCAGGGTCCTCAGAACAGCCCGGGGCAATTATGCAGAGAAAAAAAAACAAAAAGTCTGATGCAATTACCTTATAAATGAAGTTCAAGAAAAGACGTTTTAAGAAATGTTTGAAAAATGTCCCAAGCCATATCTGAATACTAAGAGATGGGGCATGGCAGACTTCCTCCTCAAGTTTTCCCCGACTCTGAATTCACCCCCCGAGGTGACGACTGTGCAATCTGTCAGCGTGTCTCAGAAGAAAGACTTTTGTGCTGGGGATTTTCATTTTGTTGTAACAAGTTGACCCTTCTCTTTTAATTTGAATATCACATGAAGGCTGTCTCTCCAGGGCTTGAGAGACAGAGAGCAGGATTTTTTCACCCGTTTGACAGTCATTTGACTGATTATTCATCCTTGTTTCACTGCCTTGCACAAGCAGGGTATTTCATTGGGATTTTGTGTGTTTGAACAAAACAAAGAACGCATGATTGTGAAATAAAAAGGATGCATGATTTTGTAGATTGTTTTTAATCAAATTAGAGTGCAGTGTGCATTTGATTCCTCTAAATTAAGTCTAGAGCTCTCAGAATTCACCTGATTAGTAAAAAAAATTAAACCTTTGTTTAATTTAATCTCTATGAAACCAGCGGTTCTGTGGAGGCAGTCTGCACCACTGTCATTCTTCCAAACCAGGGTTGCAAGAATGATGTCATTTTCTTCTTGCAACCATGTTCTTGCAGAATATATAAAGACCTTAAGGCAAGGCAAGTTCATTTATAGCACTTTTCAGATAAATATACACCGAGAGCTACTATGGTTCAGATCAAGGGTCTTCAACTGCAGTCCTCAAGGTCCAGTGTCCTGCAACTTAGACCCCTGAGTTAGATCAAAGCATATTCATGTGATAGAATGGCCTACTTAAAGCACAGACTGAAATCTAAGATAATCAGCAGCATAGCGTGATTTTGCAGACACCAGCAATCCAATCTGATAAGAGTTGTATCCAAGAACATAATGGGCTGAATCTCCTTCCTGAGCAAAGCTGTTAGTGACCTATCCCTGAAGTTATCTAATGTATAAACTTAAGTGAATACATATTTATGCCGCACCTTTCAGATTTTGATTTGTGATAAGGTTTTAAAACCATTTATTATTTTCCCTCCACTTACAACTATGCAAAATTCCTTACATTTACAGTTAGGTTCTCTGTTATAATGTAGCAAAAAGTGAAAAAGCTCTAGTGGTATTAATACTCTCACTAGGTGCTGTAAATGAAAGATGCAGATAAAACTATAGATTTGCAACATCTGAGTGAAAGCAATGACAGACCCTTTTAACAAATTTACAAATTTTACTTTGCAAAACTCCCACCTGGCTTGTCAAACATAAACCCATCAACCTCTGAAGCCATTTGTTTACCTTTACCAGTCAATAGTAATTATTCAGATAATTGGTGTCATGACTGTGCTGATGTAACAGCTTGTCCCTGCTGCTCTCCCGAGACTTTCAGAAGGACATCAGTTAATGCATGTTTAATTCTGCTTTTAAGCTATCCTCTAATAGGAATATTATTCGTCTTTAACCGCGCTGTACCTGGCAGAGGAAGCTGCTCTGAGGTACTTTGTGCATGCCATGGGGATTGCTGACTGTTGATGTTCTGTCCTGGCCAGGAGCACTTAACTTAGGTTGCTCATTATTTGTCATGACATCTGACGCCTTTGTTCATTTCCGTCAGGCTTAGATGCAAAGTCATCGCGTGCTAATGGTGCAAATGCTGCAATAGTAAGAAAGCTTATTATGCTGAAAAATGTGGGTAGTAAATCTTTGCAGAGTTAGCCAAGCTGCATTCTTTTGGCTCCTTGCATAAACTTGCACTTGGCACAGAATGTCATTTCTTGGTTGCAGTCACAACACAATGGGCTTTTGCCCAGTGATACTTAACCCTTATAAGGACAACGTAAGGTGGAGACTGAAGTAGTGACCCCCAAAGTGGATGAATCTCCATAAGAACCTTTAAGGATGCATGTTACGTGCTGTTTCAAGTGTTTAAGAGTAATCTTAATGAAAACTTCAAGTACTTTTCTTTGCTACCTAGCTGCAATTTTTTTTAAAGAACACATTCAAAATGCATACATAAACTGGATGTTGAAAAATGTTTTGCCTTTCATGAGATCCAAAAGATGCTTTACAGCGGAGACTAGATTAAAAACAAACAACAGAGGTCAGAGGCTGGTGAGGAGGAAAATCTTGTTAGAGTGTATGCTTTGGTGAATAAGCAATGTTATTGGTGTTACATCTGTTTGCTTCAGTTTAGTTGGTGATAAATATGCTGCAGTGTTTTGCAGATGCATACTCTTTGAACTTTTATGTTTGCTTTTATGCTTTAACACCAACATCCTGTAATTCATTGGAATTTCATAGGAGATGAGCAGAAGGTAGAGCATAGCTGAAGTGGAAGAAAAAGTAGGTGCATTTCCATTTTATTTCTACAAATGCAAATCTAAAAATTATACTGCACATTTATATCTCCGAAGCCAATACTTTGTCTAGGCACTTTTTCCTGCAATTATAGCTATATATTACTTTTGGGAGTATATGTCATTACCAGCTATACATGCCGATTGAGATTTTCTTTCCCGTAAGCATACCCCAAAGTACATGCTACTTGAGAATCATAAGTTAGAACACTGAAGGGCAGATACATCCAGCTAAACGTTAGCTTGGCATTAGCTGAAGGCAGAATGAGTGGAGACAACAGGTGGAGCTAGAGGACCCACCTCACTTAGCTTGCTTTCTACAGGTTATACAGAGAGAAAACATCCACCTATTTACACTGGAAAATGTTTTTCCTTATTTTCTCATCTTCTTTATTGGTTGCATTTCATGCAGCCTGAATTATAGCCCTAAGTTACAATAAAAAAAGAAAAAAAAAAGAAAAAGGATGTTGCAGTTTTGGACGTCTGGGATAAAATGGAGTAAAAATGTTGTTTAGACTGCAACGATAGCAAGACTTTGAGTATGTGATCTCGATCCGTTTCCAGTTCATCAACACAGTATCAGTTTATTTAAGTGTGGTCGGTATAGCTTTGCAAGTTTGCCAAAAAGGTTGAATCTCGCTCTCATGACTAGATCACCTTTTTTCCCTTGTAATACAGATGGGCATTACTGTTTTTTCCACAAAAACCTTCAAAAGTCACATATTGTGTTGTATAGTTTTCACTGATGTCACCAGTAGATCTTTATATTCATTTTATTTTACAAATAAGTAATTTTCTACCAGTTTATGTGAAGAAAAAAAAATATTATATATATATATATATATATATATATATATATATATATATATATATATATATACACACACAAACACAAATTATAATGCATATATAGAGCATACCTATGTGTTCCTAGATCCAATGCACACATTCTTATAGGTTTCTGCATGTTGTATGCACATTATAGGTCAATAGAATTGGTAAGTATAACTATCTGTGCCCCACTATCTTTAGTAATATGATACCATGGTATGTAATATTGATGTAATATTACATATTACATCATAGGAACCATCGGTTCCTATGATGTGAGGAAGAGGATGTTTGTGCTCGCTGTAAAGGTTCAGGCCCTCACTGTAGCAGTCAAGAAAACACGGCTCCTCGAGCTTGACAGCAAATCTTTACTAAAAGCATGTGGCAGGAATCCTTTTGTCCTGGCACAAACACCAACATTATGCAGCGCACATGAGTAATGGATGCAGGATGCGGGGCTCGTGCCACTCTGCACTTCGGCAGGCATTTTTTAATATTTATTTCATCAAAGTAACAGAACACTTAATTGTGGCATACTGAATGTTAAATTAGGGCACTGTACTCTCTTGGAAGTGCAGGTTAATTGGCTTGCCAGGCTCCAGCTTTGACTTTGAGCCAACAGGAAAAGTTCTGCTGACTAATGCCAGCATAAATACTTCAGGAAACATTTCATTTACGTCCAATTACTGCAATAATTTATAAACTGAGCTCGCATCACGTTATGAGTCCTCTTTTAATTAAAAGTTAAAAACAAAAACACTAGCAGTCAGAGGTCCCTGAGTAAGATGTTTCACCCTGCTCATCTCTTCCCATCTATTCGCCAACGGAGGAGGGGGTGCAACAATAAATCAAACTCTTGTTGTGCTCCCCTGGTCCGGGAGGACAGTGTCCACTTCCTTATACATTAATCTTTTAATGGACTTTCTTTGCCACTCTTTGGCAGCTCCACTTTCCCCGACAGGTCAGCAACAATTGCTAAGGTCGTTAGTTCTCCGATAGACTGAAAGATACGATCAGCAACAATGGGGACAAGGTGTGGGAGAGGCAGAGCTGAGCAAGCTATAGCACTCCAGGTTAAAGAGGGGAGTCAACTTTGAATTTTTTTTTCCCCCAATAGAGAGGGAGCAAAATCTGGAGTCAAATAGGCAGTCAGGAGCTGTTCCAGTATATCATTTTTGCAAATGGGTCCATTCCTCTTGAACCTCACATTTTCATTGGAACCACCACAAACTTCAAAAGTATTTTGTTTAGATTATAAAGTTGGAGGAAATTTATACAAATTCATTACAAATAGACACCTGAAAAGTGTGGAGGGAATTTGCATTACAATTGCTGTTTTGTTCAGCCAATCATATTATTATATGCAGTCGGTGGGCGGCGTCTTCACTGAGCCAAGGAATCATTGCAATGATTATGGTGGCAGACAACTTTAAGTCCTGGATTTGTTAGCCCCTTTTGGGTTACCAGCTGGAATGGGTGAACTTATATAGCTCTCAGACTCAAGTACAGTTCAGCTAAGGAGGTACTGGTGCCAGAAAAATATGTGAAACGAGGCTTCTGTGGGCTACTGGGAAGGCTTCAAGACTATTAGCTGTTTAATGGAAGCAGCACCAATCATTAAATACTCTTAAGTCTCAACCATCACTAAAACACATGAGGGGGCCATAAGCTATTTATTACAATGTACAGAGCGGCATGAGTTTCAGGACAGAAATGATGAGCAAAAACAATTTTTTGTGGAGTTTTTATATTTTTGACAGTTTTTGGCTCAATTTGTTAAGCTCTACAGTGATAGCTGAATAGTGTGCTTGTTATACATTTGTTAAATTAGAGAAAATCTGGGTAGTCTTGTTAGTTTAACTGGGTAATGAATTACCAGTATAGAAATGTCAGTAGACTGGCTGTGTAGTTGGGGTGCTGGTTTGCTACAAATCTGCTACAAAGAATGTGTTAACTATGTCATGTTAAGACCGCTGATTCAGGTGGAGCTCATAAAAATAAAAAAGGCAGGAATTACAGGAACAATTTGTGTGTGTGTGTGTGTGTGTGTGTGTGTGTGTGTGTGTGTGTGTGTGTGTGTGTCTGTTTCTGAGGTGCAGGTGGGGGAAAGATACTGGGTAGGACTCCGCGATAATAGGAAAAGTTGAGATATTAGTATATTATATTAATACAGACAATTTTTTAATGTTAATGTTTTTCTGCTTTAGTATCATAGCAAACCTAAACCAGAGATGATTAGTTGTCTATCCAGCTACTAAAAAACTAAAACATTAATTTCCATCTCACACACAAGGTTTTAATGAAAAGGTTGCCTCTGCCCAACTTGCAATGTTTTGGCAATGCAACAACTTAGCTGTAGTTTCTTATCAACCTTACTACCTCTATACCATTTCAAACTTTTTTGTTGCAATAAAGAAATAAGTGCCCCTTATATGATTGGAGACATGAAAGCCTGAATGCAGGGCGCTTACACAACTTAACACTTATTGCGTATTCTTTGCAATATGCATATTGCAATCTGTGATATTGGGATAACGATGAATTTGCAATTTTTTTGCAGCCCTGGGTTTTACATCATGGCTGGGCTTAAGAAGCCCTTATGAGAGGTACAGCTCTCCACTGAAAAAAGTCAAAGCCCATGGTTTACCACAGTACTGAACCTTTTCTTAACAGGTGACACTTGAAAACGTTGTTTTTTGAGGTGGTACGTGAGAACCTAATCTATGACATTCCATGTTAGGTCTGGGTTTAGAGAAATTACTATTTTCTCATTATGAGTCAAGTTAGGCAGAAATTTTGTATTGGCCCAGGGATTAAAATCAGGTGTTCGGCAAAAGGGTAACATCTGAAGTAGGCATACCAGTGGTCCTTAAGTATTGGGGTTGGAGACTGATGATATTTTTTGGCAAAGTAAATCAGGCGTTGTATTGCTTTCATTCAACTAAGGTTTTCTTCCTGCCAATCTTCCTTTAGGGACAGATTTGTGGAATGGTCAACAGTCTGCTTGCAAACAGATCTCTACAGCCCCTCAGGGTTACCATGGACCTCTTGACTGCTTTGATTATTATTATTCTTAACTGGCCTCATCACTGGTGGTATTTGATTTTATTTAGCAGTGTTGGATACAAGGGTTCTAAACACATATGCATGCCATACATTTAGAATTTTTGAAATCAAGCAGGCATTTACTTCGACCCTACGATTCAGGGTAGGTGGGGTGGGGGTGTGCTGGATTTTGCCTCTAAAGAGGTCAGAGGAGGGCATTTAATAACAAAAAGACTAGAGAATCTCATCCCCAACAGATCTTGGTCCATCTTGTGATGTAATTTCAACAATCTGATCATTTAAGTTAAAACTGACTCCAGCTGAAATTATACAATGCAGCAGTGAGGGGCAAATGGGCTGATGGGGTTAAACTGGGTAAATGTATTGCTTGGTCTACCCTGGGGTCTAAGGGTAACTGGGTAAACGTGGTACACCACTCATATTAAAAGCCCCGCAAGAGATTATCCCAATTGTCATTTTCCGAAATGAATTCAGTGACCTACAGTAATGTGAAATTCATTTGCACACCACTGACTATTGGGTAGTTGGGTGCAAGTAAGCGCAAACGTTATCTTCACAAAAGTGGTCTGCCTGGATGAAAAGACGCGACAAAGGAACCCACGACAGCCAAAGAGAAGGTCAGCATGGTATTTGGCTTTGGAATTATGCATACCAAACGGCCAAGAAATCCCCCCCCCCCCCCCCCCCACCCCACCCCTCCCTCACATGCTGATTCTTAAAAATTGTTAATTTTACTTCAAATTTATTGAGTTGATCCTCCACTCGGCATATAGAAATGTTACATTTATGGAAAGCTCAAACGGATTTTTGGCTTTAAGTTATGGATTGGCTCACAACTGCAAGCCCAATAGCCAAGAAGCCAATATTATTCCGTTTTCCACCTCCCTATCAGGCTGTTTGCCGTTCATCTGGAAACCCAATTATCTTCCAAGTGCCACTGCTCTTCTTTAAAATATGCAAATTAGAATTAAAGGAAAAATTTTCCCCCACCTTAATATGCTGCTGCTTAGAGTATATATTTTCATTTGGGTGCTACTAAATATGACTTAAAATCCTTACAATCTGTGGTTTATTATAAAAAATGTGGGAAGTATGATAACAACTGTTGAACTTATGGGATAGGGTGAAGGTAACCCTATTGTTTTAGGCACAATAATGTATCAAAAATTAGTTAAATATACATTGTACTAGTGATTTTAAAGTTAATGCCAGCCTGCAGATTGCACAACTTTCTTAAAATCTTTTAAGCAATAGGTACTAGGTTTATTCAAGCCCTATCCTCCAAGTTAAACAAGTGTTAAACAATTTATCAAATGTTTATAAATCAATTATGCTATATAATTAATCAATTTAAAACCATTGTATTCTGTTTTTTTATATATTTTACTCATTGATTCCTATTCATCCCTTTTGGTTTGAAGATTAGGGGTTGCTGTGGCAAAAAATATCATCCAACTACTTGTGATAAAGATGACTCAGTCAGCTTTATAAATTAATCTTGCAAGTGGAGAGAAAGAGGAGAAGGCAATCTCACCCAAAATCTCATGGGCATAATAATATAAAAGACATAGCCCAACCTATAAATTCACAGTCATAGATCACCGAGAGCAAAATTCAATCAAGTATTGAACTTTTATCAGGAAACATCACAGGGTATACTTTTCCTATCCTCCATGTTTGATGACTCGTTTTGAGTCAACTGAAAATAAACAGGAAATTAGTAATTAAAATTATTTATAGCACTTGCTTTTATTAAGTGAATATCTGCCTGATATTTGGCTTTACTTATTTGGCTTTTGAGTGATGGCTCTGTGAAATGGCTAATTAAACAACCGTATTTCATTTTTCCTTCCCCTTTCATGCTGCCAATCACCTTTTAAACATTTATTTGAAGTGCTGCTTTTGTACATACATTTTTGAAAATGTTTTTCTTTATTTGTTGTTATTAATCAGAAGCAACAGGGTGAGCCAAACCCTAATATCCATGTCCAATACGTTGTTACTCAGCTTACTACTTTTATATAACAAAACAATGCCAAGAATGGCAATTTTATAAATTACAATGGTACATTGATACCAATTTGACCAAAAGCACAGATGACTGGAAAGTGTTTTCTGGACGAGGCAATTCCAAAAAGAGTTTAGAGTGTATAAAAACAGCACACAGTATTTGTCCTTTTTCGACAATCTCTGCCATCATTTTAATTCCAGACCGAATAAGACCACAAAGATCTAGCGACCTTCACTCAGAAGCAGACTGGGGTGCACCCGTTTATTATATGCTGAATGCAGAAAGCATTTCTGAAAAAAAGAGTGACTCATTCTATTCTTGTTGCTGAGAAACAGCAAGAAAAAAAAAACTCCAGGAAGGAAAAAAAACAAAACAATAAATGCTAAATTTTTGGGGAATATTGCTGTTTCCAACTGCCTTGCAAGGCACCAACAGCCATCAAGTACATTTTTATTTTTTATTTTGTTATTTATACTAACTGGGAAGTTATGTAAAACTTGTTAGAGGGAATATATACACAATCTCCCTTCTGGTGTGGGATGCAAATAAGCATAACAGAGTTATGGGAGAAGGACATTTCTTGGACCAGCATCCTCAGTGACCAAATCTAATGTCTTGTGCATTGAAAAAGGATTTGGTGTAGATTTCTTCAATATCAAGTTATTCCTCTACTATCAACATTTTCATAAGAAATTTACTGAATGTGAATTATAACTATGGCGGGCGCCTAATACGCATTTGAAGTATATTTGTTGCTGGACCACATTTTCTATTATTAAGCCTTAGGGTTATTGTCTGGGTTATCCTTCTTTGGACAAATGTTATTCAACTTTTTAAGAAATAATTGCCTGGGCCTCCAATTATATTCATCTATTATTACAGAAATCAAACATTCACATTAACTGTAGTTCATATTCTGGAATATAAATTGCTAACAAATTTTCTATGGACTAATGCGTCTCTGATTAAAACAGCTTGAATCTATCCCCCTGCCATCAAATGCTGCTTGCACCTAATCAGAGTTGAGGAACTTAAGCCCGTCCTTGCTTTCAAATAAGAAGGAAGGCAATAGTTTAACCAAAACAAGCAATGTCTTTTTCCAGAAGATAACATTTATGAAGATAGATTAGAGAAAGCCCAAGATGTGCCCTCTTTTGCTGAGCAATTATATTCTAGTCACTAATCAAATTAGGCTGCGGTTTGCATAACAACCATCCAACAAAGACGTGTGTGCATACAAAAAAAATTAAACACGAGAGTCAAATTAAGTAAGCAGCGTGGGCTGTTGAACTCTTACTTAGCGCAACAGCAGTTCTTCTTGTTATATTTTAGGAGAGACAAAAACACTTGGACTGATTGGTTCAGGAATAAATGATCTCTAATTAGTCTAAGTGCTTCAGAGGGAATATTTTAAGAAGGAGAAGGCCTGAATAGCTACAAATGAAAAAAAAAATAGAAGCCTATTCTGTTTTTCTTTCTTTCTCTCAAATAGTACTCTGCAGAGAGGCTTGGAGGAAAAAAAAGAAGGAAGGTGGGTTAGTGGTGTCGTTTGTGTGAGATCCATGACTGACTCCTCTTGTAGTTAAATCAATAAACCATGAAGCATGAACACTTAAAAAGGAAAAGTCTGGGATCAGACAGTTTGAAAATGTGAAGATCAGATATTGTATAATTCTGTATTTGTTATTCACCTCACATGCACTCGGAATCAAAGCGATAAAAGGAAATGGTATCACGGTAGCAGGCCAAGCTCTCTCACTCTCTCTCAGCAGAACAATTACTTTCTGGAACAATTACCTCTGATATGAGCATAGAAATCAGTCAGGTGAATAATATTGCACAAGACAGATTTAACACATACGCAGCTTTACAAGTTCTACTGAATGGCTACTGAGATGAGAAACCCTACACAAATACATCTTCACTTCTCTTTGATTGTTGATTGCCATGTTATTAAAACACACAATCAATGTTTTACACGCAAAACTAATTCTAGACATCAACTTTACAGTTTGATGTGTTTTTTCTGTCATAAGAAATATAGATTATTTTTTCATACAACAGGAAGTATTCACAAATCTAGGCCTTCACCATGATTCTGCACTTTAGCTGAGATTACAACTGCTAGTCTTCTGGGGTACGTAAGTCAGTTTTACAAATCTAGAGACCGAAACTTGCGCCCAGATTGGAAGGATGAACTTTTGCGAGCTTTGCATAATAAGTATTGACACATATTCTCAATTTTAGATTCTGATTTTGACTGGGCCAATCTAACTTATGCTTTTATTTAACCATTCCACTACAGAAATAGGGCATTCATCAAATGACGTCAAATTACATCAAATTACTAAATTTAGACTCATGCATCACTGGCATCTTGTAGTCGTACAAGCAGAGCTTGTAATCTGCTTCAGGATTTCTTTTTTAAAATGATTTTCTTTTCAGCACAACTAATACTAACCAATTCTCCCAACTGAGCTTGTTATCACAGGCCTCTATGTTGCTTCTTTGTGATGTTTAAAGGATGAGATATTGTTTTATAACCTGACCTTCCTTTTAAACTCATATCCATTTTATCTTTGACCTATTCCTTGTGTTCCTTGGTCTTCATGATGCTGTTTGTTCTCCAATGTTCTCCAATAAGCCTCTGAGATGTTCATCCAATACCTGGATTGAATAAATTAAGCAAAAAAGGAGTGTTTTATCTGTTTAGATGAAGATGAAAACATAATTGGTTGCACTTCATTGTATTAAACGGTGCTAAGAGGCCCGAATGCAGATAGACACAGCTCCTCATGTTTTAATTTGTACAAACCATCGTTTTTCTCCCATTGTGAAATATTTTTCTTCATTGCCACTCAGAAGCTTGGGGCTTTGTAAATCACGGGTAGCGTTTCCATACATATTTACCTGACTAATTTCACTTTCCCCACGTTTTACTGTCCCGGGGCTTTGGTCCCCAGCCCGACCCAGCAAAGCCCTAATTTCCCAAGGCTTCGCTCAATGGGGTTGCGTGCAGTAAGAAAAACTGTCGGCCATAAGTGTGGAGTATGGATCAGTAAAAAGATAAGGGGTTTACAAACCTATCAATTTTATAACCTTAATTTATCGCAAACATTTTTTTTAAAAACATTTTTAGGTGAGAAAGTACACCTACAAACTTCATCTGTGCAGTCAGTTCATCAAGATTATGAGCCAATTTTAATTCTGCTCGGACTTTTCGGGAGCGGCAGAGACACGCAGACAGGCGAGCCTGGCCGGGAAGACTGCAGTGTTACAGCCGCTGCTGCTGAGCTATTCCTCGGCCAGACTGTGATTTCCCGCAGACTGGAAGTCCCTATAAAGCGGTTAGTGGGGGATCTCAACGCATTACATATCAAATCTGAAAATCTTGGCTGCATGTATAGCACGTATAGCCTTTAACTAATTAAAAAATATATATTGTTATTGAATTATTGTCCAGTCCAGTCCTATTAAACAGTGCAAAAGGGGCCGAATGCAGGTTCACACCACTCATGTTTTAATTTGTACAAAGAATGTCCACCTCATGTAACAATGGGCACGACGCATGTAGCCCAGGTTTTAGGGGTAATCCAGATATCTTTAATAGTTAGGGTTATGTCTCGCTTTCAATCCACAATTTTTGGACAAATGTGAAATCCCGTGAGATTTTGTGGCATTTTAGTTTCAAAAGTAGGGCGGTGCCCATTGTTTGGTCTGAAAGCATGTGGTGGACAGGGAAGTTCAGGGGTGGCTGCTGCAGGTGGGCTTTTAATTTGTTTAAATCAGCTATTTGTCATATTTTGATTGTGCTATGCTTACTGATATGCCTTGCAGTTTCTAGATGCCTTAAATCTACAATGACTGGGTTTTCTTGGGCTTAGAAATAGGAAGAAATTAACTGGTGAGTTTTTGTCTTATTGTTTGCTAATGCTAACATTAGCATGCTATATTAAGGGTAACACCATCTTTGATATTTTACCTAATACCATTGAGGTGATATTGTTCAGTATTTGATGAAAAATGTTTGTATATTGTCTGATGGTGCACTATTGAATGTTTTAGAATCGGATATTATTGCAGAAGAGTACTCCATTTCAATCATGCACATGTATATTTTTCCCATTAATTCCAATTACTTATAAAAGGACGTTTTGATGATATAATGACTTAATATTGACAAGAGGACATTAATTATTGTTGGACCTTTCTATGTAGGCCAGGTCCCCATTTGATGGCAAGCTACCCACTAGGCCTTTGGCCCAAGGAACCTGGATGTTAAACTGCTAGATCGCCAACTATGTGATAGGAGGCATTGTTACCTGTCCCCACAACATCCATAGGACTCTAGTGAACATTTAAATTTGCCAAAGATTAGCTCAGTTCTTTGGATTGGTTATAAGTTCTACAAGTTGGACTATTACTGCGTGTGCAGGATCTCAGTTTGACAGTTTGTCTGTATTTATTGCAAAAAGTTTTCCCAACTACAGTATAAATATTTCTGCACAATCTTACTTTCTTCGGTATGTTAAATACAGCCCTGACCCTCCCTGAGTTGAATATTTAAGTCTTCTGGTAAACAGCCCTTACTGTAAATATTTATTGCCTCATTGTAACATGATTTTAGCATCATAAATACACGTACTTTACCAAAAATTGAAGCTTTGTTTTGAGCATTTTTGGAGCCTTTTTGTTCCGGTATGTATACACTAAAACTAGATATGCGTTAACTGTAACAAAAATATATTGATAAACACTGCCATTAAAAATTATCATTTGAAGTTATAGAAAATTGTCTTGATTGATAAAGAATTGAATTTTTGCTCAAAAGGGGGGAAAAACTGTGCAACACATCCAAGGCTACTACTTGTGTTAGCACTTCCTCGCCATCTCAGAATCTGTAATAGCCTTGTTTCGTATTTTCATACTCTACACATAAAAGTATGTGCGCATGTCATATTCAGTCAACTACCTCATTGTTTCTGGAGATTGCATGCAACTTGGATTCTAGTCTGTTAAAGAACTGTCTTGCAAACCAGCTTTTGTTTCTATTTAATAACTTTTCAGAGGCAACGCTAATAGAAAATGATTCACTTAAGCACAAGCGAGTAGAGTAAATCATTTGGGTATAGACAAAAGTTAATTAACTAAATGAAGTTCTAATGAATAGGACATCATTTTATTCAAGACAGCGATATGAAGTGTCACACTCAGCTATAGAACAAGAACTTGCACGTTTAAGGATTGTAGTTTCTAGTTCAGTGATGAAGAAACTTGCTCGCCTTGCTTTCCTGTCACAATCTTTACACACAGCCCAATGGAAGAAAGGAAACTGTTCCCCTAGTTACAGCCAAAGCACACTTTATTAAAGTGTCATACTTCAAGAAACCTGGCTTTAACGGTTCAAAAGACATTAAATGGTCTCCAGTGTTTGTATCTTTATGAAAGACCTGCAATTCTGTTGAACTGCAGAATGGATCACAGGGCTACTTATGGTCACCTGTTTTACACACAAATACAGTGTCAAGAAAACATATTCCAAAAGTATTTTAAAAAGGTATGCACTACCTTAAAAAAAACAGGAACTAATGTATTAAATGGATATGCTATCCAAACCTATATAAAATCTTTATTTCTCTAATTGTTAAATTCTGAAGTAAATGAGATGAAATTTAAGGTCAATTTTACTAGTCACATTAGTGATAATGTCTGACTTAATCCAATCAAGAAATAACTTGGAGTCTGTGACAACATGAAGTAGGCTGGGGGAAAATAGCTAAACATTGTGCGACTAAAGAAACTCAAGGAGAAGCAAAGTCCCTAACATCTATACGTCTTGAAATTGTCAAGAATCTCAGTGAGCAGCATTATCTTCAAATGGAAAAAACATGGACCTTTCCAGGGGTGGCTGGCCCACTAAGGGCAGTGGGCTGCCATTCTGGCATACTCCAGGACGATAAAGAAAAATGTTTCTTCTGAAGCTTCGCCTGTCTTTGTAACCCGCATGCACCTTCCTCTTACAAATAAAGATGGTGCCATCCGGTGTTTCGTTCATACTAAGGTACATATTGGTTTTGTTAGTGTCTGTTAGTAGTGTCGTCAGACTCTTCCTTTCTAAGCGCATTCCACATGGCTTGTCTCCTGCCAACACACATAAAGGTCACATTGCATATCTGTTGACAAATGCGTCAGAACCCCCAACATGTTACTGTGTTTACATCATATCCCCACAGTTTTTTTGGCATGTTTCTGTGACAATGTCACAGTGCCACCAATGGGCCTGGCATATGTACTACAGCATTTGCATCCTCTCGTGGACACATTTTTTTAATGCATAAAAAAAATCATTCATGAAAATTTACCATCTTTGTCCTCGTGTGGATGGAGTCTAAATGAAGACTTGGCACAGACCTTGTCAGGAATCTGTTTAAGATCCTTAAAAAGGAGATCTATGTTTCAACACCCCCCCCCCCCCCCCCCCCCAAATATGGCTGAATTAAAACTATTCTGCAAACAGTGGCCTAAAATTTCTCCAAAAAGACAAGTACGACTACCAATTATCAAAATGCTTGAGGACGGTCTGTGTTGTTGGTATCAAACATGTTATTAGTTTTAAGAAGAAACTACATTTCTCACAAGTCCCAGTTGGTTTGGGTAGCTATCTTCCCATGTATAATTAAACGATTTATGAACCACATTTATTGTTTACTTAAGTTATCTTTGTAACAAAATGCAAAAATGGAAGAAACTTGCAAAGGGGATAAATTCATTTTCACAGCAGCCCAGGTGCATCCAACATTGAAGGGTTCTACACAGGCAATCAATCCTTCTAGTGTCCTCAAGGACCGGGTGGAAAGGGCTGTCTCAGCAAGCCCCAGCTTGGCCAGTCTGGATTTCCCAGGGAGGGTTCAATTACACATCAAAGAAGTGAGTGGTGTTATTTTTATCTTCTAAACACATGTGCATTACCAAGCACACAGCATATCACCTTAAAAGAATTCCACCTCCATCAAAGTCACGACTGTTGATAGACAACAACCCCCCCCTCTTTTCTTCACTTCTCTCGCCAGGACAGGATTAAATCCTGGTTATCATTCAATTCCCTTAATGTCGCCTCTCTACCGCCTGTCGTTTTGGGCTAATTAAATTTATTCCGGGGCATTGCTGTGTGTGGCCGTCTGAAAGGTAACATTATAAAGCGTGACCTCCATTGCATTATTACCCTTCCGACTGCTGAGAAATTTTTGCTGTAGGCGAAAGTGTGGGAAGAAGGCGAGATAGTTCCCCAACTTCCATGAAGTGGATGCACTTGTCAGCTTGTGTCAAGTCAAACATTATCAAGCATATTCACATGTACTCATTGGGCTCTGGCAAAAACTAAAGAAAAAAAGAGAGCATAGAACTACTATGTTTATGCCTTCTTCTTGCATAGATTTGAAAATGTGAATAGAAAGTGTAAAATCCCAGCAGCAATGAGAGATTTTTTAGGCTTCCTCCCAATGACGGAAATTTACGGTTGACTCATCTGAGTGGGAGGTGAGAGCTGCTGCGATGGGAACTCTGCAAGCCAGTAGGTATGTTTTTGTGTACGAGTCCTTTTTCAGAATTACTGTGCAAAGAAATGGGCCACAACTGTGATTTTAACGGGCTGAGGAAAGGCTTCTGAATAGTTTTTCTTTGCTTACCACACAAAACAAATTTGGCCAGTGGGAAACATTTCCAGAAACCAGAGACAGTTGTGTAGAAAAAGGAAGAAGTATTCCCCATCACCATTGTACAAAACTGAAGAATGCACACCACAAGGAGCAAGTCTGTCGACCGTAGATGCCGTGAGCCAATATTTTTGAATAACCAGCAAACATTAACTTGTCATACTTGTGTTACCCTAATAATAGGTAGTGTGTAGGTCAGAATTAGCACCAGTGCTGTTTTTTTTATTAATGTATGCTTGTTTTGCTTCATGAATGAGAAGGGATTACATATTGGGTGACAGTACAACTTATTCTGATATTTTGTGGTTCCTCACTTTTGCAGCTTTTTTTTGCCTTCTCTGAATACAAGTTGCCAAGTTTGAATTAATTTAAAATCTGAATTCAGGCGTATAGATTATTTTAGTTTGAAAGGAAAGGAAACATACCCCATGATTTGAAAACAAAAATAATCAAAGATTTAACTTCCTCAATTTATATGGTAATAATTCTAATTGCAGTATTCGGAATAATTGTGCTTTTCACAACACGAGTCATGGGACACAATATGTTATGTTTACGTTTTTTGCACATGTACCATGATCGCATGGTATTCATACAGGATATCATGGGGTTTTTTTCTGTAGGCAGGCCAAGCCAAATCATTTGCAGAATTATGGGTTTTTACTTTGATATGAAAAGAGTGATATACTGCTTGCTAACTTAACCATCCTCCATGCACATTTAAACCCTTATTTGAAAATAACAAAATACAAAGACAATGAGAAATCTCAAAAGAAAAAAATGCAGTGATCATAAAAAGGAAAACTACATTATGAAGCTTCATTTGCCCAGCATTACATTGTGAGGAAAGACCTTTTGGCAGCATTCAGGTACTGCCCTCAGATGAATCTCCTGTCCTGTTAATGAGGGTATTCATGCTGCGACAGCTGTGCATAGAGCAAACACAATTATGAATCACCCAGAGGATGATCCAAGTAGGCAAAAACACAAGTAGCATGATTCATTAATGCTGACCTTTGGTTTACCTCCTACTTTGATTGACCGGAACAAAAGCAAAATAGCTTTTAATGCGTTCCAAATTATGTTTGAGGCGCAGTTTAACATTCTTTGAAACAGCATTGCAGCATTGGATGCATCAGCATTAACAACTCCCAGATGACAATGTAGTTTATTTCTTTTATATCGTTGTCCTTTTCATTTCAAACGTTTCATAAGCTCTGGACTTTCTAGGTTGCAAGGACCTAAGATCTTTTTTGCGACAGCTTTGTGAATTGTGAATCTATTATAAAAGAAGGTACAAAGTTCTTTTTTAAGCTCTCTTCAAACCATCAAGAAAGGTTGATAGCAAATTTATGGAAGACATTTCTAAAGTAGTCAGACTTTAAATATGAATCTTACAAAAATCTGAGAATAGGGAAGAAGGAATTTAATACTTAAATTAAATCTCATACACTTTGTGATGTTGAAACTGGGGCATTTGTTTTGCTCCCAAGTCTCTCAATCTTTTGACCAAGACCCCAAAAAAACATTGATCCATTTTCAATATACCATGATCTGGGATCATATCCTTTCCCCACAATAACCAGTGTATTGGAACATATGTCTGGATCTCTCTGGTGTTTGTTTACATAGTGTAATAAACTATATGTATTACTTTATACAAATCTCCACTTGAAGAATTTTCTACAACGTTAACAGTCCTTTGTTAATGTTCGCATAACAATATGGCTTAAGAAACATTAACATTAGTTTTTCAGTGAACAAGGAATAAAAGTCTCTACAAAAAAAAAAAATAATATTCAAACTTAGAAATAAAAAAAAAACCTACTTTTTAGGCAATTGTTTTATTCCTGCTTCCAATAACTGACCATATAGATATGTAAAGAAGA
>NW_023396588.1:159997-290495 GCF_011125445.2 Fundulus heteroclitus
AATGTGCAACCTCCAGTCAAGTAACCAGACAGAAATAAGCCTGACACACTGCGCCTCATTTTAGGACCAACTATTTGCCAGAAAGTCAATTTTTTTTTTAGCCCACACAGGTACAAGTTGTTCTTCTACACGAAGCCAAAAGAGTCTTGTAATTTTTTTGTGCTTCCACCCCCCCCCCCCCCCCTCATCTCACTGTAAGCGATTAGTTGCTTGCTCAGTCCCGTGGTATGCGTCCATACCTGTGAACTCCCTTTTAACAGTGAGCTTTGTGGGGTTAGATGTGGGACTCATTCCACCATTAGGGGGGTTCATACCTTGTTCACCCCCATAGACGTCCAGCATGCTGCTGCTGAGGGAGACCTGCGGGGAGAAGGAAGAAGCACAGGGGAGGGTCAGTCGAGGAGGCGGAGGGAAACACATTTCACATGCGTGCGCTCCGTTTTCACACCTCATCAAAAGCTACAAGACAAATAGTTGTTTTTAGCCGCTGCGTGGCTTTGTGCTGAGTCGGCAGGAACAATAAGAGGCGAGTGGAATGATCAGAGAAGTTTGTCCCCCCCCCCAAGAGCTTTGGATTGTAGCTACCCAGCAGGGATTGGGGTCCCTTGTCTGCCACAGCAGGACAGACAAGGGACCCCCCACCACCACCCCCGGGTTGAGGTAATGTTCAGATAAACTGTTTGTCTTGAATGACAAAGAGGAACGTTCTTCAGAAAGAACCTGCTCACATAATCCTGACGGTTGACCTTCGACTGAAATTTAAAGCGTGCCGAATTTCCAAAATGTTGGCGTATTGCTCCTAGCGTCCCAACACATTTTTTTTCCTGTAAACAGGCCATGTTTTCTCTAGCCTTAACGTTTAACTTAGAAAAAAACACTTAAAGCGAATGGGAATGTTTTACAGATTTGTCGCGGTCAAGCTTTCAACGTGGAAAAACCGAGAAGGAATGAGACAAATAAGGAGATAAGGAAATCAAGGATGGACAGCACGGGTAGGGAAGCAAGGACAGAAAGAAGGATGGGAAGAAGGAAGGACACAAGGGAGGAAAGGAAGGAAGGACAGACAAAAAAAAAAGAATAAGACCAGGACGGACCGAAAGGAGGAAGAACACAGCAAAGGAGGTGGATGCGAGAACAAAATAAGGAAGAACAGAAAGAAACTAAATGCACAATGACAGAAAGAGGAAGCAAAGAAGAAAGGGAATGAGGTAGGATAGAGTTAAGGACACAAGGCAGGTTAGAAAGAAAGAAACAAAGGAAGGAAAAAGGGATGAAAAGACCCCAAGCGAGGAATGACACAAGGAAAGGAAAGAAGGAACAACTTAAGTTAGACGAAAAAATAGAAACAAGAAAGGGAAAGCCACAAGGATTAAAGAAAACATCAGGGATAGACGTATGACCACAAGAAAGAAAGAAAGACTACTTTAAGATAATAGGAATAAAGTTACAAATATAAATATTATTCAACACTTTTATCATACATAGTCAGATATGGACAATACTGACATGGACATTCTTCTCTAGACTCCATAGGAAAACTGCAGTTCACCAACAGCACAATGTTTGCGACGCCATTCATTCAAAAGAGCCGCCTAACACTGAGACGCTGTGTTTAAAAACAGCACGCCATCAGATGAAAGGGCTCTCCGGGTCAACGGCATGAACAGAGGCAAAACTGTTTTCCTATGGGGGGGGGCCCTTAACCTCTAAAATAAGAACGCCTTTTGACTGAGTCCAGACACGTCGTTGATATACAGCACGCTGGAACAGCCGTGTGACCGATTCGCATTTGTGTCTTTGGGGCAGAAAACATCTTCCGTCGGGTCGCCATGGATTCCAAGAAACGCACAGCCGATTTTAGCCATGACACGCGTGTCAAATTGCAACTCCCAGGGAGTTGAACGTCAGACAGGACGTGGACCAATAAAAAGAAGAGGTGAGAGGACGAGGATATCTGTGATTGTGTGCAAGGAAAAGGATGCACGGGTTTTCAACACTGTAAGAAAACTAAATCTGAAAAGTGTGCCATGGATTTATATTCAGGCGCAGGGATCCAAATCTCATGTGGGAGAATGTAGCGACAGGGAAACTATTAGTAGAGGATTCTATAAGTTTCGTCTTAGTGGAGAAATTCACACAAAGTTCTGTTTAAGGCGCTTAGGGCAGAGTAAACAATGTGGTAGCAACGTGTCTGGTCAGATTAGACCAAAATGGCCAAAATTATTGTTTTGGCCAATAAGTGTGACTCTTTGTGTTGCAAAACAAAAGCTAACGCCGCAAATCACCCTAAACGCACTAACCCTACAGTGAGACACGGTGGTGGCAGCATCATGGTGTGGGGGGGGTAATTTTCTTTGGCAGGAACAAGAAAGCTGCTCTGAGTTGATGGCAAGGTGGCTGGAGTTTAAACTTAAGACAGTCCGGTATGAAAACCTGTTAGAGGCATGCGAAACATTTTAGATTGGGGACTGAATACAAATGTAGGGTGACATCTTTGAGATTTTTTGTTTGCAACAAAAAAAAGTTTTGCAAACCAGGTCTTCTTTTTTTCCTGACTCATAAACTCCCAGAAAAAAAGACGAGTAAAGCAAAATACAATTAGGTTTGTGGTTGTAAGGCGACAAAAACAGTTCAAGGGTTAGTCATACTGTTATTCCTATGTAAGTTCTTGCAAATATTGGAGAGTTAGAAGAAGGGAGGAGAAGGAGGAGGAGGAGGAGAGGAGGGGACAAATATGCATAGGAAAATGAAAGATTGCAACAATTCCCCCTCCTGCTTCTACTGTAATCACTTCAATCCCTCTCCCGTCTGTGTCCCAGAATGTGTTGACAAGGCGAAGCGAAGTGATGCATCATGCTGTATGACTAATTAGGATGAATTGATCCATTTAAGCATGGTATCATTTCTGAACAAGCCCACAGGGAGTGTATGCATTAGCCCAATCCGATGGCTCAGTAACTCCTTCCGACAAATTCCCTCGCTCAAACAAACCGACTCTTCGTTTTCTTCCCTCCGTCTCCTCCTCTGTCCCCTTATCTCTACCTCCCCCCCCCTAATTCCTTCGGTTGAAATACTTCATCTCTCTTTGTGTGCATTTACTTTTTGTTTCATCTATCAGTATGTGAGACTTCCATCTTTCTGTGTCTATTTGTGCTTGTTTGGCGATGCTTCTCGTTACATGTCCTCCCAAGACTGGACTTTTGTTTCACAAGAACCTAATCTGCTTTGCTCGGCTTCTTTAGGAAGACGGCAAATGTGCCTAAGCCCTTGTGAACTTTGACTCATCTCTCGTCTTAATCTGACCTGAAAGCGCGTCAGGTCCCCCTTTTCCCAAGCTCGTCTAGCTTTGCACGAATCCGTGTTTGGGTGGACAGACTTTGCTTTTCAAGTGCCGTTTAAGCCTCAGAAGAGAGAGAAGTCATTAGTTGACTAATGCGACCCCAAACCCAACCACAGCTATTGTTAGTAGATTAACAAACAAAAGAGAAGGCGATCGAATTGACGCAAAAAGGCATGCAAATCACAAGCTCGTCTGAAGCGTTCGAAATACAGTTTGTACCTGGCTGTCAGAGTTGAGACGTTGAGTGATTAATACTTACGTTGCTTTGCATCATGACGTTAGGCTCCATGCAATCCAAGCCTCCGTCATTGAAGCCGGATTCTAGACTAATAAGGTCATCGATAACTTCATCCATGGGAAACTAAAAGAAAACAGTCATGTCAGTGCGTTAAGGGACAGTTTGCTTTAACCGTCCACCTCGTTAGAGATCTGAACATTCAAACCATGCGTCGGCATAAAAACAGGGGAGGGGGGGCTAATTTAATAACAGTTTGTTCAGCAAAGTTGGCAGGAAAATCGTGTTATCTGTTAGCGAACTAGCTTCCTCCCTTTGAAAAGGATACTCTGATCCGAGACCGCATGTCTAAAGTTATTGATGAGCTCATCAAGAGGGAGAAAGGGAGACGATGGGTGGCAGAACTTTGCTTGAGGGATTCGTTACTCTTAGCAGTGTGGTTTAAAACATATCATGATATTAATTTAGCTCCTGAAGCCTCTGAACTATTCAGCCTGTTGGGTATACATCCAAACAAGAAGCATGCTTTCACGATTGGAGAGGACTTACAGCTACATAGCGTGTCTTACATCAACACAGCAGGCGTGTGTTTTGTCGGGAACAGGGACGGTTGACAGGAAATGTCTCAGGGATGTTGTGAAATCTTTAAAAATTATGACCTTTCCGCTGATCGGCATGCCATCTAGCATTCCTTTTTCTTCTGGTTTCTATATATTCTAGGCACGATTTCGGTTCAGTGCACTCCACACGGTTTTCCGTTTCTGTTTCGACTCACCTCGCCGTCGTGGTTGGCCATCGTCATCAGGGTGACGGGGCTGTTGGGGTTGCTCCCGTCGCTGACGGCGGCCATGTGTCCGTTCCTCATGATGGTGGCCAGCGGCTGGCCGGGGGCATGTGGATGTGGCACGGCGTGACCGGACGTGGCCGAAGAGGCGAGCTTGGAGCCCAACGTCAGGTATTGCTTCACTGGCTGGCTTTGGCTCTGATGGAGGTGAAACTTGGAGTTCTCCAGATGGCTTTGTACCTGTCGAAACACATGCACACACACACAGAAGCACGAAACAAAACCAAGCATTAGTTGAGTTTGTCGCAAAAAGTAGAAAATGCGATCAAGACATAAGCAATTGCAACCTGTTGTTTATGTTGAAGGGATGACTAAGATCTGCACACAGTAATGTTTTGAAACAGCTGCAAAATGATCTCCTTTCAGACACCTCAGTATTAGTCACCCAGGCGCAGCAACTTTACAGGATTTTGATTACACGTTCACATGTGTCACGTTAAAGTAAAATGCAATCTTACTTAAATCTTTTGTGGTCAGTTTAACTTTTTTTTTTTTCTACAACCTGAGCCGAAGCTTCAAATCAACGTAGCTGTCATATTTACGTAGGTTAGGTAGGTGTGAAATCTTCAGAACCAGGTTTAAGAAACAACGGCAACAATGGCCCAAAAGTTTACCGAGGTACTTTTTTTTTTTTAAAAAAGTTCATATTCTTACTTTAGAAGCTCTGGTCGCGTCCCGCATTTTGTAGTAGCTGCAGTCGCTTAAGTGTGGCATTCTTAGAAAAAGCAGGTGATCCGGCAGGTCAGCTTTAGGGATCCAGGTCTGCCGTTGGTGCTATCCTGTCAAGTTGCTGACTTCTCAGTGACTGGCTGTCCTTCGAATCCCCTAGCAGATTTTTATAAAGGGCCCTAAGTGAACTAATTAGCCCCACAGCTGGGTATAAGCCTTTATGTTGCGTAGCATGATAATCACTTCAAACGGCAGACTGTTAGATCATTCAGGGTTTGATCACTGCAGGAAGTCTGCCTTTAAGCGTTCTATCACTAATTCATCTGGCCCACCCCTTTTTCTGTCTGGCTGACCAATGGGAGGTCACTTCCCAAAGTCTTCTGCCGCCTGCTTCAGGGGTTGTGGCAGCACAATTGACCCTTGTTTTTTTTTCCATTGGAGGGTTTTAAATAACTTCTATAATGCCATTTTATCCAAGCCTTTTCATTCATTCACTCTTTAAAATGTAGAGATTCAAGCTTTATCAGTCTCTCGTAAAAAAATAAGCGCAGTAAAGCTATTTTTAGGTCTTTGTCACTGCGAAACGAGGGTTATTTTCAGAGCATATCACTGTAAATGGCTAGTTTTCTTACTTGCGTTGTTCTCACAGAGAAGCTCGCTATTGTGACTAGCTTTATTAGTTAATGGGTCAGCAAGGTATTTTGGTTGGCGATTGCAGAGACGTTCTGTCCGTTGCTTGTACTGTCGCCCTGATTTAATTTACTTCATCTCAAATGAGAAGGAAATGTTTTCGTGACCGACCAAAGGCGAACCAGTCAGAACTTCGATAAATATTACTAGCATAGCAGCAGAGGCAACTGACCTTTCTGTCTGCTTCAACAGGATGGGGAAGTGAGACTTAATATTGAAAAGATGAGATTTTTGTCTCTTCCTGTGAACATTGTGAAACATTTAAAGCAACTCAACCACAATGGGGGAAAAAAATGTTTCTTTTTTTAATGCAATGGCGCAGTTGGAGCATGTAGCTAAATTACTGATGACAAAGATCAAAATGTAAAACTTTTTTTTTTGTGATTATTTAATGATTACTCATTGAGTCCTATAAAATAATTTACTTTTTTTTCAGATATATCTTTCTTTGTGTTTGGGCATCATGAATGCTGTGCTAGCACACAATCAGAAAACACTTTATTGCTAGCAAAGCCTTTTAGCTTAGAAGGGCAGTTCAGCGTATTTAAAGTCATATTATGGCATCTTTATTTTCACGTCATTTCTTGCTATAAATTGATATTAGTTGGACCAGAATGATTAATATAGTGGACTTTTATTGTATTAAAACAACTCTAAAAGAAATGACAGCTTATGTAAATACCATTTCATGACCCTTTAAACTGCTTGTCATGTCTGTATTGGATTGATTTGGAGGTAGGAGACATTGCACCTGCAACGTTCTTCGTACAAAGACATTTACAGAGTAAGATCTGTCCACTATAAGCAAAGACAACCCAAGAATAATATAGCAGAATATTATTTGGGGCTGCAGTTCTAAGTTTTAGGTTATGAAATCTATTAAATAACTAGCAGTAAATACATTGTGGCGACAAGGTTATTTTTCGGATTTTCTCATTTCATCCACACAGTAGCGACCAAAATGAAGCAGTTCAGTGCCAACTTATTATAACTGGGAAGGAGGTACCAATTGTCTTTTTTTTTTTTACTGATATGTTTGTAGTTTCAGTTTGTAGATACAGACACAAACAGTCAATAAGATCAAACTAGCAGCATTAAAGTGTGAATGTTAATATGGCTGTAAACATCTTCCTCTGATTATAACCAGTACATTAGACAGTTCTTGGAAATCCTACATAATCAAACATTTTTGTAGGAGCTGGAATTCATCCTGTAAAAGGCGGGTCAGTTGTTTTGCCCTTGGGCAAGGCACTTCACCAGCCTTCCCTGCTGCCGGTAGTCGGAGGGCACGGTGGCGCTGATCGTGTGGCAGTTCCACTTTTGTCAGTCTGCCCCAGGCCAGCTCTGGTTACATTGAGGCTTACCGCCGTCAGTGTGTAAATATGCGTATGAATGGGTAAACGACTGAATGTACTGTGAAGCACTTTTGGTTTCCTTGGCCATTTAAAATGCTCAGATTTTCTTGGAAACATAGGTCACTTTTTGTAAATGCTGGAGAAATTTATATTTCAAAGAATTTCTAATTCTTTAAAATATACTTTTAGATGTAAAAACAAAACTGAAGCATTGAGATTTTGGCTTCTAACCAGCATCTTAGTGTCTTAGACTGCTTTTAAAAAAGTCAAGTCTGATCAGGAATGCTTTAGATCAGGGGTCACCAACCTTTTTGAAACCGAGAGCTACTTCATTGGTACTGTGTCATACGAACTGACCTTTGAACTAGAAGAGTTCATCTTAACTTTTTGTATTATAAACATGTTTTTAATGGCTTTGTTATTTTTAAAATCTATGTAAATACAAGTATGATTAAAAGGGAAGAGAAACTGAATAAAATAACATTTTACATGCAGCTCTCTGGAGGGTTGTGGTATTTTTTGATCAGGCTTCAGGCCACCACATACAGTCCTAGGGTCTACCTGGTTCCCCCTGCTTTAGATGTTTCACAGTTTCTTCACAAAGGCACATCACTGGTGAGGCACTGGCTCCAATCCCACATTTATAATGGAAATGACAAAGTTCTCTTTAATAAACAAGGACAAAAGGCAAACATAATAATGTTTAAAGGTTTGTAAAACAGCATTTCAATAACATACCGTAATTGAAATTGGAGCTGTTTCAAGAAATGGAAGACTATTTGGGTTTTGACCCTTTCAGCATAGTCGTCAGCTTAATAAAACGGGACAAATTAACCTGACAGTATACAAAATAAAAATGAAAAGACATTATAACCTTTTAAACAGAACCTCACTTAAACACTCCAACTATCCCCCGATGTAAAAAAAAAAAAAACTTGCTTGCAACAAAACAATTTTTGAGCATTTGCTAACTCCACATTAAATGCACCCGAACATATTTAATTCTTCTCGTCAGCTGGACTCGCTGACCTTATTCACTCCTTAACGCATAACTAAGAACAAACTCATCACAATACTGGACTTGTCAGTAGTAACTGAGAGCTCTTATACATCTTCTCCTGGTCTAACAAAATGCTAGTTGTTTGCCAATCAACATTTCTTTGCCGATGCAGATAGCAGGAGAGATGCCAAAGCTGCTACACACCGCATCTGCTGTGTGTGTGTGACCGCGGATTGTCCTGGTTTCACTTCGGCCCTCGCACTACTGTACATTCCGGAGACACGCTTGTTATCCACTTAAGGAGGGGGGGGAATCTGATTAGATCCGAGCAGCAATGGCCGCTCAGTCACCAAGGCCGGCCGTGACAATGGCGGGTCTGTGCAAGTGTGAAGTTGGACATGCTGGAAAACAATTATCAGTGGCCGCTATACACGTGAAGGGGGGGATTAGATAAGACTCTAATCAATCAAGGTTCAAGTTTGGGGATTGCTGCGGGTGTTTCTGACCGTTCAGTTTCCTTTTTTTTTTTTTTTTTTTGCCTTTTTGAAATACAGACGCCAGCACCTGCTTCAATAGTAGAGGCAGTGTTTGCAATTACTGGAAGGGAAGAGGTCACAGGTTCACTTGCTGTTTGTACACATTTGCAGCGTTACAGCAGACGGCCGCCCATATTCAGCACGTCTCGTTTGATTTGTAAATACAATTTGTATGTATTTTAGCAGTGTTTTTCATTTTGTTTTGATTCTTCAAAGTTTTTTTTTTTTTTTTTTTTTTTGCAAGTTTGCAGTTGTAAACTGAAGATGTAAACCTGCAAGTCATCACAAAATCAGTTGTACCTCATTAATTTGATTATCCATGTTAGAGGGAAAAGGCTTAAAGAAATTGTCTGAATTCTGTCTTTTTCTCCACCAAACACTGTAACCAATTAGTTCTGAATCAATTCATCCACGTAATCCACCCCGACACTAGCTATAAAATGCAACGGCTGTAAGGAAGTACACAACAGCACCTTTAAGATATTATCATGCAATATCTGCAACAGATATAACATCATTATGTGATTTACCTCCAAGTTAAAGGTTTCATTTCTCAAAGTCCGCTCACAAATCCTGCACCATTTCTAACGACAGCGCACCGACCTTTTCTTCTAATTGAAACGCTCTTGCCAAACTCAGTTTCAGTCTTGCCCAAGTTCTCCTTTCACTTCAGAAAAATCCAACACCTTATGAAACTCTGGGCTATGGTGACATTAGTTAGCTGTACACATTGCGGACAAACCGAGTAGGAGGTTTGGATTCATATCTCAATCAAGAAGAGAGACGTTCAGTGATGTTTTCCCCTCCGTCTAACGTGAATGATGATCAGATGAAAGTGGAACAAAAAGCCTCGTCAGTCATGCTTTCTGTGTTTTTTGCTGAGCACGCTTTACGAGTAAACATCTGCAACCACACACCAGATTGCAAAACACATGGCGAGATAAGACTGGGAAAGGGAGCTGATCTCAAAGTTTGCATTCCACAGTCACTATTTAGTTATTCCTATAAGTGCAGACCATTTAAAAAAAGGCAGATAATCCATACATTCAAAAACCTTGCACACATCTACTTATGATCTGGCCTCTTAACTCCCTGGACGGCAACTATGTCATTTGCCCCTACCTGCAGAAGTTGGATTTCTGTCAAGGTGATAACTTGGACCACGCAACAGCGGCTCATGGCTGTCCAAAGTGGCAGCGACTCCCTCCACAGGGGCTGCAGATTTGTACAGCGGAGCAACCGTCACTGCTATAGCTCTGTTTCAAACAGAGACATGCAGACCAGAAGAGGAAGAAACGGAGAGGTGCAGCGGCCTCCTTCCTGAGCTTTTGCAGAAATATCGGAAAGGAAGGCATGACACATCAGCTTATTTGGGCACCTCTTCCTGTGCATGCGTTAGCACGCCTGTATGGTTTTTGGTCCCCAAAAGCCCTGACAAAGGCAAAAAAAAAAAAAAAATACTGATTGCAGTTTGCGGGTTGGAGAATGTGGACGTGTGAAAGCAAAGTGAGTTGACAGAATCCAGGTTCCTGCTTATGGATAGCTCGGCTTTCCGGCCTGCAGAACACCAAGTGCGGCTCAGCACTTTTTCCCAGGTTATCTCCATGACACTGACTTCCTTTGGAAGACCACTGAACCACAACAGCTACAGCTTTAACAAGTAAAACGCACTAAAAATGTGCCTGTGTGCAAATATTCTGATAGGGTGTAAAATGCATATAAAATTATCTTATCCAATGAAAAAGGTTAACGCATAGCTTTCCAGAAGGGATGCATTCCAGTCTTTTCCTGTTACATGAATGAAGAATGAAGAATTTGTGGATAGTGGAATCCAAAGACTTATCTTAAAATATGTTGCATGATATGATTTTATGTCTTGCTGAACATTATTGCAAGTTTTGTCATCAATTCTGGCATTTCAGGCCTGCAGTAACTTCTAAGAAAAAAAGGGTTTGCAAGCTGGGAAACTGAAAGTTTCTGAGCCAAGAAACATTTACATGTCTCATTTATAAACAATAGTACAAAATTCTCAACATACTTTTCCACATTATCAACTTATCACAAGTAAATAAATGTTAGGACACAATGAAAACCAATACATGGCTTATAGGAAGACTTTGATGTAACGAGTTAATTATTGTTTCCTTCTTTCTGCAAACATACCTTAAAAGAGAACGTGATCATCTGCATATTCTTATACAATCCCATCAATGTATAATAAGCACTAGGCCACAATAAAAAGATGCATGGCTTTCCAGGAAGTATTCCAGGGTAAAACATATTTCTGTCTTTACATTCAACTTCTTCTTATTAGAACTTTAAACAAAATAACATCTTATAAGAAAGATGTAAATCCAAATCTACTCAAAATAAATTGAACTCCACTAATGACTTTATGAAACCTTCCTATTACCTTATGGTTTGCTAGACATTACTGTAATGGTTAATGTGCATGCATCCTGTGAATTCAGACCCGCAGTAACCCCGAAAGCAAAATTGATAAAAAACGGTATTATGGGTTGCAAATTCTGAAGCATTTTAATTATTATTTTCACTCATTCTTTTCACAAACATTGTCTTAAAGTGTTGAAGAGTACAAGGTTCCTCCATAATCTCGTCTGCAACTGTCATTTTCCATTACTTTGCAATTATGTGCTACTTGTATCGGTATATCACCATTCCAATATGATACATTGAGGTTTGCTGTTGTAATTAAAAAAAAAAAACGTGAAAAATGTTTAAGGTGTATGCATACTATTTCAAGGCACTGCAAAATGATGTCTAACAAGGAATCTTTACATAACCTGAGAGATGCATCGCTGTATCATTGGCTCTTCACTGTAGTCCAAGGTTTTGGTCCTATGTATTGACAAATGGAGATCCATTATTAGGCCTTGCTGTTGCAGTTATTACTGCGAATACAACCTGGGCTTTTCACATATTTTTGATACTGGTAGACGAAAACTTCAGCAACACTTGAAGGTGAAAGAGCAGATTTTATTAACAGACCAATGCCTTTCGGCTTGTGGCCTTAGCAGGGTCCTTACATATACATATATATTTTTTGATACACCATAACAGGGCCATCGGGGTTAACCTGAGGACATTCAATGCAATAAAAGCAAATTAAATCAAAAATGATTTAGTTGAAATTGAACTATGGTTCTTTAAGAGGAAGTCTCCTTTCTGCTGTTAAATTGCAGTTTGTCCTGGGCATGCTTGCAGAGAGTAATTTGATTACACAGAGAATGCCAGTCTTGATGCAACTGTATATTTAGTCATTTTTTTGCGAGACTAAGCAAGATACTCCAGCATTATTTATGCTGCTGTGTCTAAATTATTTTACTATAATTTCACACATGCTCAGTTATTTTATTTATCATTGACGTTTCATCTAAATCATCTCTGTTGATGCTTGCGTACAACTGCTGTGCAGCGTTGCTTTTTCTTCCCCTCACCATTGCCCCTGTGTGTATTTATCTGCCTTTTTTTGTTTATTTGATATCCTCTTTGTGTACAGTCTGGCAGATCTATCCAAATTCCTGGCTGGCCATTTTTGGCCCATCTTGGGGGCCAGCCACAAGTTGCTCACCTTTGTTAGTCCCCCTGCTCGGCATGTTTTAAACATCAGGGACTTCCTGTAAGAGCTGGCCTGCTTCTGAGACAACACTTCAAAGTGCAGCTCCAACATCTGAGGGCTGTTTTATCCTGCTAGAAAAGGAATGCATAATGGACACAGCTCCACTGCACTTTTAATGATTCCTCATATAAATTAAATATTACTGCTATTTTAACTGGATTACACGTGGAATTGTGTGAGTTGGAGTGCAAGTCGGTGTGTTCCTGTTACCTTGATGAAATATTGAATTTATGAAAATGGTTTTCTCTTTCAGCGGTGTTGGGAAAATAATTAAGATTCAGAAAAGGCCTGCTTATAATGTGGCCCAGAGGTACACTCATTTGACTGTGATCATGTTTTTACCCTTTGTTTTTATATGCAGACGTATTGTCAAGAAAGACTCACTTGAAGAGTAAATCTATGAAGCGGTTGAATTTTCTATATTTTTATTAAGTGTCAGGACGATAAGTTATTGTTTAAATGTTTTCTGTGTTTGTCAAAGTAAAAGTGCAAGGCTGGTATCGTCGCAGTGGCATAACCTCTGACTGAATTGACCAAACCTGGTCAAAACATCCATGTCTCCATAGAAACTACTGTATCAAAGCCATCTACATGCAGACTAGTTAACCGGGAGACATGTTTAACAGAACCATGTGCTTTACTTAGCTGAGTCTAAGATGAAACCTTTTTCGGCAAAAAAAAAACTCCAAGTAGATCTGGCATGATTTAGGGAAATAATTAGCTGGCAAAGCACCCCATGTCCCTGTTAAGTATGGAGGATATTTGATGCTGTGGGCCTGTTTTCTTGTCCAATGGCCATGGGAACCTCGTTGGAGTACATGGAATCATGAATTCTTTCAGTAAACAGTGGCACAGAGATTAGGGAGTTTGTCCTGCAATCGGTGGGTTGCCTGTTCGATCCCCCGACTGTCTTGGGCAAGACACTTCACCCGAACTGCCTGCTGGCGGTGGTCAGAGGGCCCAGTGGCGCTGATGTATGGCAGCTGTGGCTACTAGCATAGCTCGCCACCGTCAGGGTGTGAACGTGTGCGTGAATGACTGATTGTGGTGTAAAATGCTTTGGGGTGGTCAGACTAAATAAAGCGCTACACGAATACAAGCCATTCACCATTTACCAAATGTCCTGTGGACCTCTCCCTAAAAACTGGAGGCTGGTCTGTACTAGGTCTTACTCCAGGATGTTAACACAGAAGTCATTCACCAGACACAAAATCAACCTTCCTTCGTACACATCCAGTCCCCAGGCATCCAACACCCCCCACCCCCCACCCCCACAGCCTAATGAATGATTTGTACAAGTCTAGACAACAATGACTTCTTTTCAATGCTTGTTACCATATTTGTCTGTTGTATGGCCTTCTAACTGGGACTATTATCATGGAAAATGTACTTTAGTTAATATATTTTGGACTTTATATGGAGACCAGGGCAACCCTTAAACACAAGCTCAGTTGAGATGGTGGAGCAGATTAATTTTAATTGAATCAATCTTTAAATACATGTTAAATATTAAAGAATTATCTTACTTTCCTGCTTAGTTGCTCGCATTTGTTCCAATGACTTCTGCTTCATAAAGTTAGGGACAAGGGATGTCAGAAAGATAAGATATTGAGGGAGGAGGAAGATAGGGATGCCGTTCAACTCCACCCCTTTCAGAGGAGATGCAATTAGTCAAAATGGAATAATATGATTTTTGCTGCTAAATCAGTTAAAGCACATTATTCTTCCTCTGCGCTCTGGAAAGGAGCTTGTTCACAAGAACACCTGAGACGCTGCAGATTTTCTACACACACACACACACACACACACACACGCAGGCATTCTTTTGTGAGCACACAACACAAACTCAAATTTGCTCTACATCCCTTAGAACCGGGGTCTTTAACCTTGTTCAGTCCAGCACCTCCTTGATTAATGGAGGTTGTGCAAGGACCCCCTTCCATGCAACCCTCTGCAGTACCTCCACATTGACCCTCATGTTGAAGACCTCTGCCTTAGAAACGTATAAGCCCCATGAGTATGCTTTTTTTTTGTTGCTAATGGTCTGCCTTTAAGTATATTCTCCTTCAGGAATACACATTGCTAATCTGCATATGTGATGCAGGTTTTTTATATTGCATACACTGAATTCTAACAGTAACATTTCATCCAGAACAATTGATTTACAATCAATAGTTACCACAAAAGCAGTTTTACATCGCTTTGCACTTTGTATTGTGTCTGTAGATCCATGCGATTCAGTTATCTGTTTCTCATTCCCATTAAAGTAGTACACAGTCGGTGCCTACTGAGGCACCCACGTAACACCAATGCCCATGCTCGTTCCTTCATAGTTTCTGCTTGCTGGCTGCGCATGTAGACTTCTGGTATTTATGTATCTGGTTGTTAGCAATTAGCCGATCATTGTTGCTCCACTTTTCTCACCGTATACTTTGAACATGGTTCAATTGCATATAAAAAACTTTGTTTCTGTGTTTTGTTTTGTTTGTCTGTTTCTCACTCCTGTCCTTCCAATTTGCTAATCAGACATAGCCCTCAATATATTCAGTCTGGTTCTACTGGAGGATTTTTAACTGGGGGATCTGTTAAAAGGGAGTAGGTCCTCTGCTCTGTCACCAAATGCTTGTCATCAAATGCAGGATGAGGGATTGCTGCAAGGTTAGCCAGTTAACAGGATAGACTAGACTTCCTGAAATAGATAACTCTTTACCAGTTGATAGTTCATCAACAGAATTTGACTTTACTATGGACTGGAGAAGATTGCATGTAAATGGATCCGAATTTTACTGTGTGACTAGATTACATTAACCTTGCCTTCAAGATGAATTATTGCTGTATTTGTGCGTTCACAAACACATGAGAATCCATCTTGTACCACTCCAGCTTCAACCGTTTGTGTCTGAACCAAAAACGGTTTGGGCCAATCACGTCGCCGTGTTGAGGTTTACGGCGGGACATACCGGTGCGACAAAAGCAAGAGTGGTTGAACCCACAGCTGAACCAACATAAACATGGCAGCCCAGCAGGACGCACGCGTAGCTGCTGCTATCACAACTGTTTTGTGGGAATCCAAGATTTCTTCTTAAATAGAACAGCAAAAAGTGCCTTGACTAGCTTACATACTTGTGGGTTCTCATAACGACTGCTGCTAATGTTTTAATTTGATACAGTGAGATGCTAAAACCAACCTTTGATAGGCAGGCACTAAAAGTTGCTCCACCCAATCAGCTTGGAGAGATCTGCTGGAGAGATCTGCTGAAATTCCCTCATTTCTCCAAATGGATTAGATCGGAGCAGTACCAGATTGATGAGGAGCAGAATTTGACTGCTACACATTATCAGTCTGGCTGTTCAGGTTAGGATTACACTGGACTGATTTGGACTAATAGTCTAGAACAAACTGATTTCTAGATAAATGGATGTGAGATAGACCCATTTTTTGAAGGAAAGTGTCTTTATATTTGTTGTGAATTAGTGTAAAATTAAAATATCAATTCAGTTGAACCAAACCAGCTTTCTAACTCCCCAAGGAGTTTGTACAATTTAAAAATCTTTACTTCCACTGCACACACTTAGGGATACCCTTTAAACCATAAACCTAACCCTGATTTGTAAATGTCCTAAAGTTTGCACACATATAACATTTTAACAAAGACACATTGAAGTACAACATCCACAAAAGCATGCCCCCAAGATGGGGCCTATGGAGCAATCACCTTCAAGCAGTTCTGAAAATGTCATCCTCTCTGTCCAGTGAGTTGAAACGGAACAGACTAGTGTTTTGCATTGCTTCTCCAAACGATGCCACAAAGCTGCTCTAAGGAGCATCTTTAATCTCTCTCTTTGGCAGACAGTGAAAAGGAGTCACAGAGAGCTTCGACTATCACTTTTTCAATTGAGACTTTTTAAAATTATGCACATGATCGATTGCAAGAGAATTGTGGCCCAGCAAACAAAAACAAAGGAAAAGCCTGGAACAAAGAAACCTTTAGCAGTGTTTTAGAATGAAGTAACGACTTAAATAATCACCTTACTCCTTGTTTCTGTCGTAGTATAGATGTTTACTAAATGATGGATGTTAAACATGATTTACTTACTATACTATTAGTGTCTAATATTCAGCCTGTACCCATATATTTTTTTTTCTGTAGAAATAGCCTATTTCCATGACACATGGGTGCATGAAACAGATTCCTTTCAATTGCTTCTTTATTCAAGGGTCACCACAGGAAGTCATTACAACTTGCACACAGACTTGGCAGAGTTTTTACACCAGATCCTCCTTGTAAAGCATCCTAGGATTCAAACCTGGGTCCTCTGAATTAAACCACTACACCCCAGAGGGACTAAACTAAAAGCTTTTGTAAAAGTAATGTGGAACAGTTCCTGAGCTTTCTTTGAAAAACAAGTTTTCTGAATTCATTTATTAAATCAGTTCAATGATTATGGATATAAGAATTGTGGGAAATATAGCCACTGATTACTGGAGGAGAGTTTCTTGCTTAACCAAATTACTAGATAGATTTATTTAGTTTTTAGTACCTGGTACGAAAACTAGACCTAATGCAAGATCAAGCCGAATTAGATACTTATTACTTCTGACCTTTGATGGTATCAGAGCTGAAAACGCTGATTCTACAAACAGTGCTTTGTTTTGTAGCCCAGTTTGAAAGTACAGTTACTTTGTCATCTTCTCTGTCTATAGCTATGTTGTATTATTTCTATTGTAGTTAGCAGCTTCATTGTATCAGCTTGGATTTACAAAAATTGATTTCCAAACATTTGTGGTTGTTCTAGAACTACATATAAGTGTCACAAATAATTCTCTGCAAATAGGAAAAAAGATGACTTTCTCAAAGATAAGGATCAACGAAATGTTTTTTTATTTCGAAGCGATTTTTTTTTTTAGGAATTTATCCCTGGCTAGATTAGTTCATCTGTGAGCGTGTAGTGGCCTAAAGGCTGCTTCTTAGAAACCGGGGACCTCGGTTTTGATACTGCTTATTTCAGGAAGAGCATTCGATATAAGAGTTTTCCCAAGCCTGTATGCAAGTTGTAATGACTTCCCGTGGCGGCCCCTGAATAAGATAGCAGTCAAAAGGACTCATAGAGGAGCACACCAGTGGCGCACGAGACCTATATGTATAGAGGCCTTAGTCCTCGACACAGCCGCCCTGGGTTCAACTCTGGCCTGTGGACCTTTGCTGCATGTCTTCCTTATGCACTTCCTGAGGCTCAGACAAGTGTGTCTGGCATGTTTGCTCTGCTTACCAGGTATCCAGGGTCTGTTTGTACACATGGATGCCTGCTAAAGAGACCATTCACAGACCTTCCTCATACCTTTTGAAGTTTAACATGGAAGGAGGGAGTGTGATACTGTCTCTCACTAGTATGAAGTGCATCTGTTGCCTAATCTTGCAAAACTCTGTTCAAAAGCTTTTGGTGGACATATAATGATTTCTAGCCTAACCCCTCTGCTGTCAACGCTCCCCCCTCCCCCCATCCTTCTCATTTTCCTTAACTTGATTGTGGCAAATTAAATAATGCAATAGCTGTTTAATAAGAACTAAGCAGAAAATTAAATCAACCCTGACCTTACCCAAGTTAATAATATATGGATTGTGTGGAGGACAAAGATCTGTTTGTTTCCCTCGTCTGGCTATCTTTGGGCCCCCGCCGTTTGAACGAGCAAGCTGCTGAGATGGAGGGGAGGAGTGCCGGACTGTCTTTTCCCAGCATGAGAGGAAGAAGAAAGGGGAAATGCGAGCAGCATCCAGCTCAGATCAGATGCTGAGCTGCACGAGAAATCATAGAGTGTAGTAAGTCTTGACCAAAGACTGGAGTTGTTGTAACCGTCAAGAGTTTGGCCAAACCCAAGCTGTTGTTACTCCAACGGAATCTGTGGGTATTTCTAACATGATTTAATAGATTCTTATCTGAAAAAATAAAATTTAAATTAAGAAACACTGGAAGATAAAAGTGGCTAATAATCAACAAAGAAAAACAGATGTGACTCAACATATTTCACAGCATACCTGATCTGATTTCCATAAATGTTGCCCAGAGATAATTGGACACCTATGTGTAAGGCTACAAAATACACAGTGTGCTAATGTTCTCTATTTTATTTCCTTAATCGGTCTAATTTTTCAATGCCCCCTTTTTTTCCTGTTCCTATTTGATCATCATTTGATCATCGTTGGCTTTGCCAGTTACCAGTTCTTATCCGGCCAGTTGCTAGTACTGGCTAAATTGAGTAATTAGCTGCGCCTGAGTTCAATTTGCTGTTTCCTTAATTTAGCCACTGCCCGTTCCAAGTGTTACAAAGACCGCGAGTCTTTTTCTGTTCACAGCCTTCAGCGTGCATGCTAGGCTTCTCTCTTCGCCAAACAAGGTTTACCAATACAAGAAGTTCATGAAGTTTAGACGTGAGACTGGAATCATTCAAAATCCTGACCGAACTGAACTCTGTCAGATATAAAACACCTTAACATGAGCAAGGAAGTGTATTTCCTTTTCAGGTGGTTGTCTAGGGGCACACAGTGGTGCCACAGTCTTACTAAGAACTTTTCCCATACTTTTTGACCTCTTAACAATCTAGGGGTGACGTTTCAATGCTCTGTCAATACTTTCTGCCATTTGATACAAATCTAATTTTATTTCATAGGTGTAAAGTGAAGTACATGGGTAAAACAAATTTATACTCATGTACTTAACTATTATGTATTGTGTCGTGTTAATAATTAACTTAATTAAAAAATACCCATAAAATGCAAAAATGTTGTATATTTTATAGCTTAATTTGTTTATTACACTTCATTTGCCTTGATTTTAATTCTGATCTGTGTCAGGGCCAAATGATAAATATGAAATCTGAAAAAATATGAGAGACTATGACTCCTTGTTAAAACAATGTAACAGTTAGAACGCTTTTGCTGGAGCGTATTATTAGTGGACTCACAAAACCAGTAGATGATTTAAAAAAAGTGTTCTACCAGTAGATGATTTAAAAAAAATAAAAAGATAAACTACTGGTTATCAAAATGAGAAGTCAACCTCTTCAAGGCGAAGATGAATTGACAAATAATCAGTATGAAATGTCTGGTGGTGAGGCTCCCTTGGTACCCATCGTAAAGGTACAGAATAACCCAAACAGCAAAAGTATGAAATGGTAAAGGGCCGAAATTACCAGCTTTCCAAAAAAGGTAATTTTAAGTATAAGCTTCAGTCTTTCAACATTAATATAACATTCACAACATACCATTCATAGCATAATGTTCTAAACTAATAGCTTAAAAAAGAGCTTGTTGGATATATGTCTGGTTATACTTATGCAACATTTTGGTCGGCTGCCCCGCAACATTTGAACTGTTTAACAGTTTATATAAAAACAACCATAATGTGACCTGTCACAAACTTCTTCTCTCAAGGTTCTCTCAAGTTGAAATAACCTTTTGAAGGGATAAACCCGCTAGCAAAGAGCCTTAAAGGGCGAAGCCTATATGAAACACAACCTCTTGCTCTTGCAGAATATGGATGTTATGATCTTGACAAGTCAAAAAGGTTTTATCTGAACATATACCAGCCTAACACATGTTCTGTCAGATACAGTCAGAAAACATAAATGAAAAAAATATTTTTGTGTCCCCGTGTTCTCTCTGATCACTTGGATCTCGTTTATCTGCTCTATATGCGCACAAGAACATAGCATAAGTCACACAGTCAGATGAGCAACGGACATCAGCAGGTCTAGTGACACTTCTGTAAAATCAGAAATACATTCTGTGACCTGAACTATATAATTGTTCCGACACAAACACACAGATTCCCCTGACACGCATTTCAGCGTGAAATTCCTCTCAAACATTTCAATAAGATCCCTTGACAGATGAGAAATTCATAGATGCCCATGAATTGCCAATTCCCTTTCAAATTATTAAGGGAAGCTCTGGTCTACAATAGTTCAGCCTAAAGGGATCATAAATTGAAACTTTGTGTAAAAGGCAAATAGCATGAATGAGTAATAAGTTATAAGAAAATATACCTAAGCAAAAAAAAAAAAAAAAAAAGGACGGAAACTCTTTCCTAAATTTACATAATTGGCTTTTTATACCAAAGGAATTATACTTGAAATATAGTAATGGCACTAATTTAGATCAAGGCAGCTACATTCGTACCCTGGTAATTTGTTGCTATAAGGGATGAGGAAAAGTAACATCTTTCTTTTTCCTCACACATAAATAGGTTTCAAACCAAGGATACTGAATGACTAAAATTCCCCAAAGAAAGTAGGGCGGATGCAGTAACTGGCACTTTCTCCCAATCGATTTTTCCCATTGTCATTTACTAAGAGGGCTTTAAGCGAACGCTACATTTTCTTTCCTAGAAACGTCTTCGTTCACAGGAAAGCAAAGAAAATGTGCCAAATGCCTGCGGTAAGTCTGCCAGGCCCGTATTTGGAGCGGTGACTTTTTACAGGAAATGCACAAACAATGGAGAACAGACAGGCTGTGCAGCGTGTGCGTAATATTTGACCAGTCGGGTTACGACGTCATTGCTGGCGACATGAAAAACCAGACGTCATATTTCAAGATTTTCTTTATACTCTTGTTTCTCAAAAATAGATTTTTCCAGTGCCTAAAACGCCACTTTTGCGTCAACGAAAAGCCCAAAGCAATGGCAAATCATTGTGTATTTGAATCATGCCCTTCACAGAGTAATCATCTCCACACGTGGATTTGCTCCCGCCATTGGCCTCTTTGAAGCCTGTTTTGGTTTAACTTACTGATCTGCAACTTACACAAGCTTAACCGCCTTTCTGTGAAGTTCCCACAATGATAGATCTCGCTGAAAGGACCAAAAGTGACCATGAAATATGGTTGTTATGAATAGCTGAATAATTAATAAACACTTCCGATCACTTTCATGTCAGTGTACCCAGCTAGATGGTACACAGCATACCCATAGAAAGCAACACAGAACAAAAGGCATTAGAGATGAAAGAGTCCCGCTGGTGCATGCTTTAGTTTGATAAATGCATTATTGTAGCCATTCATGTATGCATAGATATCAGATATGCTTGGCGTGTTAAAAACCTTGTTGGAGACACACTTATACAAATAAAAATTATAGACACATGTAAACTAGACAGACTCTTTGAATGAACTGAAGCAAAATATTGAGGGAACGCGACTGACCAAAACATTTCGCTTGAAGATGTGCAGAGCCTTGCAGAAGTATTCACACCCTTTGCACTTTTTAACATTGTGTCATAGCCAAAAAGTCTAAGGTATTTGATTGGGACTTTATGTGACCAACACAATGTCCCACATAATTGTGAAGTTTAAGTAAAATTTCACCTGGTATGTACATTTGTTTACGTATTCTCGACCTGATTCTTAGAGATTCAGGTCTTGACTTTGTGCCATTTCGAGTCCCAATCAAGCCAGGTACCTCTGGCTGTACCTTTGGGGTTGTTGTCCCGCTTGAAGACGAACCCCTGCCCCAGTCCCAAGTCTTGTGCGCCCTTCTTTTCCTCCATGCTGTAGAAAAACATCCCCACAGCTCGTTGCTGTCCCTACCAAAGGATGATGCAATCAGAACGATGTAAGGTGTTTGCATGTAGGCCACACATTTCAGCTTTAGCCTCATCTGGCAAGACTGGCAAAGTTCCCACCTAAGTTGTGAATCCTTGCAGCTCCTCCAGAGTCAGCCTTTTTTTTTTTTTTTTTAAACTGCCCTGTCCTGACAGTACAGGTAAACACTACAGTGGGTCTGATCTTGGCTCGTAGCATTAGCAGCAGATGGGAGGGATAATTGAAACATTTCTTCTGTTACACAGTTGACTTTATTCAATGAATGGTGCAATAGGCCACATCTGGGCTATATGAAGCAGTAACATTAATAATACTGCTTCTTGATACTAAACATGATAATGATAGTGAATCAAAAAGAATAGACACAAGTCAAAATTAATCAAATGTGCCTCTTTTCTGAGGGCACGCAACCCCTTTTTGAGATCACATACTTTTAAAAAGCATGCAGAATTTTTCTTTCACTTTAAAGTTATGCATTATGCTGTGTTTGTCTATTACATAAAATCCCAACAAAATGAATCAAGGGTTGTAGTTGGCAAAATGGGAAAAGGTTCAGGAGTGATGGATGCTTCTGCAAGACTCTGCAGTAAGTCTCAGAAATGTAAATAAGCCGTTTGAGCTTCATTTCGATCTTTCTGTCAAAATGATTTCAATATTAAGAGCTAAACATGTTTTCTAAAGGTACTTGGACTGAGAAGCTAACAAGATATCAGTCCAAACTTTACTAAGCTTGGAAGAGGACTTACAACAGTCTCCAGTAACACAGATAGTCTCTGCATTTTTCTCTCTCTCTTTCTGCCTCCCTCTCACTTCCTTCCAAACTCCTTCCCTCCTTTCCTGCACGTCTCGTTTTCACTTCCCATCGTGTCCCTCTTATAGAAATGCTCCGATGCCAAGACACCTGTTAAAGGCTAACAGGAGTTGACGCCCACGTGTTTTGTTTTTTTTTTGCATCGCAATCCTCAGGCCAAAAAGGTTCTCTTGAAAGGAGTATTTTAAGCTGTTTTTTTTGTTGAAGGGGTTCGCACAGAAATGGGGATTTTTTTTTTCTTCCTTCTGCCCAGGAATTAAGAGATTAATAAAGAGAGAAGACTGTGGTGGAGTCAGCAAAGAGGATGTGGGCTGAAATGTTTTCAGCCCACAACAAGATGAAATGCCTGTTTCTGGCAGAATCACGTGCTTCGGGCCGACGGAGTTAAAGTGATTGAGTTAACTCTGTCCACTTTTTCTGCACTCCTTCATGTTTTGTTTTGTTTTGTTTTTTCTCGCTGGGTTTTTTGCGAGTGGGAGTGTTTCAGTCAGATTCTCAAAGAGATCAAGACATTGTTAAATTGATCTTGAATGATAGTTGTTATAGCACGGACCTCCCAATAGTTGACGGCGAATGATTTCCACCGTTTTCTCAAATATCAAGACTTAACAGGATCCTGCTTTCGTTTTGATTCATGCATCCAATTTAGCGTCATTTAAATATCTTGAATGCCGTGCAGGATTCGATTTAACCTGATGCTATTTAAATCCACATTTTTCAGCCTCAAACATATCTATTCTCTCGCAACATATAATCGAGTTATTAAGCCCCGTTCAGAATTATCCGAGACAAGGTAGCACTTATGCTACAAGCAATCAGATCGTCACAATAAAACAAGCGAGACAATTGTTTGCAAATTTGATTCGAAGCGACAGAAATGTCAAGTGATGATCCGCGGTATCAATTTGATCCCATTCGGCGTGTCTTGTGATTTCAGCACAGGGATTGTGGTTTGATGATCGGCACCAATGGATTAATCGGTGGCGGTATGTGGCGGCGTCATCGTTTGACGAAGGGTTGAGTGGTAGATTCAGAGTCAGAGAGGTTTACGTTCCAACACACACACACACGCGGGTAAGGACGGGGAGCGGCTTCCACTCACCTGTCCGTACCAGGCATATTCCAGCATCGTAGTGGCAGCCGCAGCTCTTGCGAAGGATGCACGCGAAGCGCCGCACCTCTCGGCTGTTTTGCAGCGGACAAAACAAAGTAAAGGAGGGGAGAAGCTAAATCTCGGGGCCTGCTGCTCTCTCCTCTCTGCACATTTACACAACTGTGGAGTCGCGGCCGTCGGGACTTTCGGAAGGGGTCAGGCAGGCAGAAGCTGAGCCATCGCGCACACATTTTGTACACATGGGCTGGCACCCTCCGTTCCAACACACACCTCTGACTCTCATGTTGAATTTTGGCACTCCCGGGGGCTTGCGACCTGTTGATAATGAACCTGAACCCATTATTTTGAGTCAATGAATTGAAAGAAATAGGGCAAGGAATGAAAGCCACAGGGCCAATTAACGGCATTCTTTGATGTATTACCCTCGCTCACCACTCAGGCTCTGCGCCTTTTGTCTTTATCCCCTCTGTTATTCATTAATTATTTTGAGCGGGGTCAGAGTTCGTGTGGATAATTGTGCAGACCGTCTCTCTTTGAGGATGGCGAAAGATTTGCCCAAACGCTGACACTCCCCCTGACTGTGCCCAGCCACCTTGAATTATGCCAATTATTCCAATTCTTTGATTTTTTTTTTGTCCTCCTCCTTCTCTCTGTTACATGATTGCATCCTTTTTTTTCCCCCCGCCTTCCTGTCTTTTCAGCTTACTTCTCAGTTTCTAGCACACACTCACAAACATGTTGTATTTGTGTGTTTTAGCTTTCCAGGTGGATAGTCAAGGTCTTGAACCCCAGCTGCTTATTACATTATTATTAGTCATCCTTTCCAGTTTTTAGGTTTTCGACCCCTCCAGTTTGACTTAAGGAGCTTGAGTCGTCTTACTTAAGCCTTGGCAGAAAGTGGGAATTTGCGAATTTTCCCAAAAAGTCAACTCGTCTCCTTAACAAAAAACGACTTTCATCTTCTCCCTTGGTATTAACTGGTTGATGTGATTCACTCAGGGCTTGCCATGAGCCGACTGGTAGGAGTATGGGCACTACTAGCAAAAGTTAGCTCCAATGAGAGCAGTCTAAAAGGATGGCTGCAACAAGTGGCTGTTTCTCTGAGAAAAATCACATGGTGCTCGCAGATAATTCGGCCCGGGATTGAGTTAGACAAGCTCGATCGGATATTTCGTGACTTTACAGATTGTGCATGTGAGTAAAAATAGGTTCACCAGGATTCTTATCACAGTATCGCTCCTTTAGAGGCAAATTATGTTACAAAAGGATGACAGCAATTCAGAAATATGTCGAACGTTGAGTTAAAAGCAGACACACACACATGCAGTGGCTACCAGAGTTTCTTCTAAGAAACTACTGTGCATTTAACTGCCATGAACAAATGCATTGATGAATAAATATATCTACAGCTAAAACTTCCAAGTTGCTTCAAAGAGAATGTAGCCTTGAGGCATCTACTAACAAGCTTGGCCAAAACCACGATGCTTCAAAATAAGTGTTAAAAGTAAGGTTTTGTTTGAACGCAAGTACTAACTTAAAAAAATACAGTGCCATCAACGTTTGTCAGAACCCCAAGGAAGAATATGGAAACACCTTTAAGTTAAATGCATCTTTTATGTTTGTAGAGAGAGCCCACACACTAATCTTTTTTGAAAAATGCATTGCTCAATAAATCACACCTTGGAAATGATTCAAAAGGTCCATTTCTCTTGGCCACTCTACAAAATGTGAATAAAGGTGCCATTCAATGGAGACAGATGTGTGCCGGTTTCCTGAGTTCAAAAAAGGGGGACAAGAGAATAGGACCTTGCCAAACCACGGCCATATCTGCAGTTGGAGTGATAATCAAAAATGTTTGAAACGACCCAAACTGTGACAAACAAGGACTTAAGTTCAGCTTGAAGAGTGCTGCTCTTTAGGTTTTGAAAAAAGCTTTTCTATAATCATAAAAGCAAATATGCAGTTAGCCTAATGCTGATAGGGTCTTAACTGAAGCTGTGTGCTTCGGTCAGCTGAGACGAGGCAAAAAAGACACCTGGTGGGTCTGGTGTGAAATGATGTGAAAATGTAAAACATGTTCAAAAAAGTACATAATGCCCATCGTTATGCATGGTGGAGGCTCTGTGATGCTGCTTCCCTTCTATGTTCTATGTGAGGTTGAGCTGCTGTGTTGAAGTGAAATCGATTTAAAGGCTTCTTACACATTGTTAGCAGGCCTGGCAAATTTTGTTTCCTATTTTTTATTTTATTTTATTTATTTAAAAAGAAACTTACTGTGAAACCAAAGAAAGTCCTAATTAAAAAGATAGAATATGGGCTAAAACTTTGATTTTTCACAGTCTTGCCCAGTTTCAGTAAGACGTCTGATTCAATGCCCTTCAATTAACTTAGGAAGAAAGAAAATGCTTAAGCGACCTGGAAATTTGAAAACAAAGTTGATAGCATTTTTATAGGTCTCACATGAACAAGATTCAAGCAGTATGTAAAAAGCGGACCATGATATCAACAACTAGGAAAGTAAACAATGTTCAACCATTGTCTTGTTTCTGATCTGGACTAAAACTGAATTCACATCATTCATTTTAGGTTATGGTTTCACCAGCATAACATTTCATTTGTAAGATTTTATGAAACAATAATACACAATAGATATATTAATATATATTAGTATATTAGGATTAGCCAGCTGACATACATATGCATGTGAATTATTAATTTCTACTACGCAGCTAACTGAAAAAGAATAAACAAATTGAATTTCAACGTTTCGCTTCATGTCACATAAAGGATTGTGTTATTCTGTTCAATGTCAAAGCAAAACGTGAAGCCTCAACTGAGAAAGCCATTCAAGCAAAAAAAAATTATTTATCCTGACAAAAATGCTATTAGTCTGAATGAGATATCCTTTATATTTGTCAATTTCGAGGTCATGGATCTCAACTGAATCTTTATCGCCTTTTTTTCTTTTCTCTTCAAGAAATGTGGACATGTAAGATGACTGAGAGCCTGTGTCGGCCTTGTGTGTCTTCAGTCTCTTTGGAAGTGCTTTCTTCAAAGGGAGTCTCCCGCGGCACCCCTGGCTACGGTCAGCCCTGAAAGGGAAAGATCCTCGGGCCGTTTCTCTGCCGCCGACGCCACTGGCCAAACGAGGCGTCCCGTTCTGTCCTCCCTTAATTTGTTGTCTGTGAAGTCTTCGCCTATCACGGCCGCTCATCTCGCCTTTTAACGGGGACAAAGGTGCAGGGGGCATTAGCAAAACAGTAGCCACATGCCAAAGAACCAGAAGGGATTTAATGACCTGATAAGCTTTATACGTCCTCAGGAGTGGCTGGGCTTGGGGGAACCTTTCAGTGTTGATCATATCTTAACTTTCTTGTCAGGATGTTTTTGCTTGATGTAAAATCAATATGGCATAGATAAAGCTGAAAGTGTCAGTTTGGCCTTATCTTATTTGTCTTATTTGTTTTCCCCATAATAGGTTAAAGGAAGTTTCCTTTCATTGAATTAATTATATGGTATTGTTTTGGATTTGTCCTCATTTCCTCTTTCAAAGTAACCCAGAACAAAATATTAATGGATCTAACTCTTTAAAGCAATAATCAGTTTGAGAACAATGTAGAGCAGAGCTGTCTCTGGTTTTCTTGAGTCCCTCTCAAATGGATGCAGTGAAATTTTTTTGCCAGTAAGTTGGTGGATCCCAAAAAAAAAAATTTTTTTTCAACTTGTGTTACAATGTATTGTTAAAAAAAGAAAGAAATACAACCTTCTTTTGTCATGTGGAACGTATCTTCAAATTCCCGAGTAAATAAAGTGAAATTACACGAACCAATCGTATCGCCCAACCGGTGCCACCCTGAGCAAGTCCCTATTCTGAGAAACGAGACCGGAGTTCTGAGAAACGTAGAAAAAGAAAATCTGTCTTATGGAAGTACAGAAAAGGTTTTTGGATATTACACGTTTTTGTCAATAGTGAGGGATGTTCAAATGCATTGTAGCCTTTTAGTTTAGCAACAATATGGAGTGATGCTTGGGTCAGAACAGAATGATAAAAAAAAATATAACATTTAATGCAATAGGTATTTGAAAATATCATAATATAGCATGTGTTTATTATTTGTTTTCGTTTCTCTAATACATACAGGTAAGACTTCAAGAAAAGTAAGCTCATTCTCACATTAAGATTTGGCTTTACTAACTATTCTTTAGGATGGTGTTTAATGCCGTACAATTGGTGTGCGTTTCTATTGAACAAATTAATTGATAAAGACACATAAAATAAGTCCTTAGTTGTTTTAGCTATTTCTTGTGTGTGTGAGTATACATGATGGATTCATTGCTGAATTAAAACAAACAACTAAATGCCTTTGTTTTTCTATTTTAAGTTCTCAATAAAAAACCTTTAAACACAAGTGAGACGATCATTTCTGTGAAATGGTCACAGGCCAGCTCGCCGTTACGTAATATGCTCCCATGGCGTGTTACCAGCGTGGGTTGACGTTCAACACGTGCAGGTCAATTAGAATCAGTTTCCTTATCAGATTTTCAACCACAAAGTTTTGTTGTTTTGTTTTTATTTTTTGTTCCCTGTTCCACTTTAAAAGCATTTTTTTCTTCTTTCCTTCAAAACAATTTTCTCATTTCATGTTGAAACTGTCAATGCCGGAAACAAGTCAAAAAAAATAAAACTACACAAAAATACTCCAGGGGTTTGTGACTGTGGTTTTAGTCCCTCTTTCTGAGTTTTTTCTTTTTTTTTCACCTCCCTTGAGACCTCCGGCGACTTCTTTCCTCCTCCTTTCCGATGTCTGTGATGGTACAGCCACTTCAGTCCAGTCCCTCTTCACCAGCTCCCTGAAGCACACTGCCTGTACAGTAGTAACCCCACTACTCTCCACACATAGTACTTTTTTTGCCCCCTTTTAAATCCTATTAGTGCATGAACTTGGTTTAACTGAAAAAGACTGTCGACTTCACTCATTTGGGTCTAATAGGATTAGGCTGCTGGTATGGGCCTGCAGGTTTAAATAGGAATGGAATTTTGGCAGACACAGGGTCAATCAATTGCATTAATCTTATAAAGGTTACAGAGTATGTGCGGGCCCAAAGTTGACTGGATGAAGGGCCGTTTTAAGTCTATTTAGCTTCAGTCAAGGCCCTGTCCACACCAACACAGACATTTTAATATCCTAAAGATTGTATTTATTTATTTTTTGGCAATACTTGCATCCGTCTCATACATGCACACAGCATTAAAAATTCAAAATGTGTTTAACCCTTTAAAAGGCTATAAACTACTTTTTTTAATAAAGATTACATTTTGAAGCCTTTATGTTCAATGTATTTGTACAAAACAGAGGTTTAGGGTTTTTTTTGTTCGTTTTTTTTTTTTTTTTTTTTTTTTTTTCTCCCCAGTGTCCTGTCTAGCAATGTGGCAATAAAAATTGATATCTTAATGCCAAATAGAGCTCGACAGATTTTACTTTCACAAGTGGAGCAAACAGCTTTCGCCATAATGCTCCGCTTGATTTGTGCGTGTAAATAGCTTTATTGTGATTCCTGCAGGGAGAATTTCAAATTATATGGACACTACAATGGGAAAGTAGGAGAGTAAAAGAAAAACAAGAAGAGGAAAAAAAAGAGAAAGAAGAGGTGAAAGAAAGAAGAGATAAAAGGAAGAGAATGATAAAACTTCCTCTGTCTGCTCCATCACCTGGAAAGAGACACAAAAAGAACAGCACAACCAACAGACATAAAGCAACAGATACAATCGTGTAACACCTTGATACCATTGCTAAATCATATGTATTATTATTTAAGCTGACATGTGTAATGTGATACCTAAAAAAAAAAGGTAAAAGAAAGTAAATAAATTATAGCCTTTCTGTATATAAGTGAACATTTAATACCTGGGACCCAGCACCTGTGGGAGATTGTGAGAGTGCACTAGTTTAGGTGAAAATTATCCAGAAGGAAATGGCTTGATAGTGATTGTGGAGAACCGAAGACCCACCTTCCCCGAGCACAGAGGCAGGGGTCAGGGAACCCATAACCCCGGACTCCCAAAGGGGCCCCCAAAGCAGTGCGCCCGAGAGGGGCCTTCACAGGAAATGTACAACCCCCCCCTGAGGAAAGAGGAGAGACGACCCCGAGGAAATCCCCCAGCCACCGCAATGCCGACGCCCCCAAGAGCCGCGGGGATGAGCCCGTGGGCTCCGCCGGCAGCCGGCCCCGCTGAAGTGGTCCTGGCCATGGGCCCTGGGGGCCAGAGGCCCCGGGGGCGCCCCGCCCCCGCGGCAGGGGCCCCGGCCGCCCCCCGGGGGGCCAGGCCCCGCGAAGCCACCGCCGGGAATGGGCCGGCGCCCACCCGGGAACCCGCCCCAAACCCGAGGACCGTCAACGCGCCAGAGGGTCAAGGCGCCCGCCAACGCAGCGGAGGAGGGCAGGACGTGGGGGGATGGGCTCCGCACCTAGCGGAGACTTGAGATGATCTTGGGAGAGGGAGCGGACCGAACCCAAACCTGGAAAAAAAAAAAAAAAAAAAAAAAAAACACTCATTCACACCATCCCTCCCTTGTGCCCCACTCGCCACACACAGACACCAAAAAAAAAGAAAAAATAAATTAAATAAATAAAATAAAAAATAAATTTAAAAAAAGGACGCTTTACACACATTCTCACATAGCATTCACATCCAAAAAACCCAAGTGGGGGGGGGGGGGGGGGGTCACCACAATTCAACAATACGACTGCCTGTGCCCGACCCCCGGCCCCGCCCCCGGACCAGGCGCCCCCCGGACCAGGCCCCCCAAAGAGGGGGGGCCGACACGACCCGTACGGGCCATCCGATCAGAGCCCCCCATCACCCACTATATACCTAATAAACCCCCTCCCACCCCGACCTTACCCTAGCCACCCCTGCCCCCCATCCCTTCCTGGGGAGAGCAGAGGCGTCAGCCCCAGATCCGGTAAGCCGCCGGCCAGCCGCAACAGCCCCCCGCCAAGACCCCGTACCCAGTGGCCCGCACCTCCTCCAGGCCCCAGACTCCGTGCCGCGATCGGAGATCGGGGGTGTGCAAAAGACCCCCGATCCTCCCTACGCCCGCTCAGATGTTGTGTTGTTGCATGTTGTTCTCAGGTGTGTTTAAAACTGGGAGCACCGAAGGGGGTGCACGGCACAGCCCACCCCCCCTCCGGAAGGGAGCTGGTGCCAGCGCCCCCCCTCCAAGCAACTACCCAGAAGAACCCTCAATGTCTAAATGCGAGAGGGGGTGATGGGAGCCGCCCGGGGCGAGGCTCACACAACATAAGCCCCCCCCCCCAGACGTCTTCCCCCCACCCACCCCCCCATATCGTGGCCTACATGGATGTGCGTTGTGAAAATGTTTGGAGTGAAAGTGTCTAAAATGCATGATAAAATTGGGGAGAGGGACGTCACCAAAAGGTGGCAACCTCCAGTAACGCCCTCTCCCCAAGGACCTACATGTGTGGCGGCGTGATGGAGCAGGCAGAGGGAGGAGTCCGGGGATGGGGAGCAAAGGACTGGGGAGCCAACCCAGGGAGCCAGCTCCCCTACTGACTCCAATAGGCACCCCCGCTCCCCGAAAGCCCCACCCGGAGAAAGGGGCCCCTCCAGCGGCACCACCATAGCCCGGGGGCCGGGGAGAGGCCGCAGGGCCCGCCAGCCAACCACCCACCAGGACCAACACCTCTACCTCACCTCCCCCAGCCCACCCCCCATGCCTACTGTATTTAACCCCCCCCCCCCCCCCCCCCCCCCAAAACAAAAAGATTATTAATAATAATAATAATAATAATAATAATATATCATTAAATAAATAAATTAATAAGATGGGGGACCCTGGCCAGCCAGCCCGCACGAGCCATCCCAAACCCCACCCCCCAGGTGAGACCCGCACCGGGAGACTACACGGACCAGGACCGGGACAGGGGGCCGGACACAAGCCCACCAGAACGTCCACCAAACCCCCCCCCCCCCCCAAACCACCCGTAGATTTAAACCCTCCCCAACACTAACATTCAAACATCTCACCATACATTCGACACTAGACATCCAGGCTGGGTAAGTCACTACTCCCCCTCCCTCCCCTCCCCCCACTAGCAGAATGCCAACCCAAAGAAGGGGAAGAGCATCTGCCCTGAGATGTTAATGACCATGCCCCCCTACCAGCTCAACAGGCCCTGAGGACCCCCAGCGCACCAGAGGCCCCGTGCAGGGGCGGACACCCGGGCGCACGCCGGCCCAGACCCCAAGCGGCACACCCCCCGGAACCGGAACCCCCGAGGCCCCGCCGGGGCCCCCGCCCGAGGGCGGCGCGCCCCAGGGACCCCAGGCCCCCAGACCCACCCAGGACCCACCCAGCGACAGCACAGCTACCAGGTCAGTAACCCACGTCCGTCCCCGCGTAGCTCCCCAAGAGCGCCGCAAGCGGTGCTGTGGGCCACCCGTAGGCCTCCCAAGCTCCTCCCATATGGGGGCAACAGACCCTGGAGTCAGACCCACCAAGCGCCCCACTCCAAGTGCCCCCAGAGTCCCAGGAACCCCTCCACCCAGCCACTGCGCCCTGCAGGAAGCAACCCACCGCCCCCCATTCCACTAAGTGATAGTGCTAATCAAAGGAGCCCAAAGAGATCGAACAGATGTGGATGCAGATGCTGTCTCAAGATTAATATGATCCAACAAAAGATCTCTATATTGATTGATACTGAGATTCTCCTTACTTTTCCAATTCATGAGGATAGTTTTCTTTGCGATACATAGTGCAGTGAAAACCATGTAAACTATTTTATACGGGGTGTTCGTTTTTTTTTAATTAGAACAATGTAGTGGAAGTCCAAAGTGGTTTAGCTCACAGGTAAGTAGGTGAAAAACTGGACTCAGCCTAAACTTTACCTTAGTAAATCATAGAATGCTATCAAAAAATAGATTAATGCCAGTGATTTAATTTTGATTGCCAGTAAAAAGGTTTGACCACTTCCACTTCATCGACTTGTTTCTGAAGCTTTGAGTTTTATTAAATGTTGCCATTTTAAATAATTTTGGCCTGTATCATTCGGTTACTCTTAAATAAGGTTGTATTCTTAAGCTCTAGTTTATTTGTTTCCCCTAGATCATTAAGATCATTTGGTGATATCTTCTGGCAATGTCATTCTCATAATAACCTGCTTTTAATTGTTATTAAAAAAATATCAAAACATCTCAAACATTTTGAACCACAACTGGTTTTAAAGTACTACACCCTGGTTGTGTCGACAACACAAAATGCAAAGAAATAATATCCTGAACATGGTGAAACATTTTTTCTTCAAAAACAACAAAGTACAACTTTCGATGCCTTTTTAAACACATATGTTAACTTTCAAAAGGCTCCATTCTTGTAGCTCCATTATTAGTTGGCAAAATCTCCTACACCAAACCTAAAGTTTTAAAAATCCTGCGCTATGAAAAGCCTTTATGACCTTGACTTCGAAGCCCCAACTATTCTACTTCAGGTATTATTTGTGTTGTTCTCCTTTCTAAAACAATTTAAATATCATACACACAGCCAAATATTTTTTTTTTTATAAAAACTGTAAAATAACAATTTTGAGCTTTAGGTGGCAGCAACATCACCATTTATAATGTCCTGAAAGGCAAAGAAAGATCACCCTCAGTATCACAATACGTTCTCCAACAATAACCGTAGCACCTCCTTTGCCAAACATAAAGACGCATATAACTGTGAAATGGAAGGAAAATGATTCATGGGCTTTAAAATGTTGGCTTACATATTAATTGAGAGACCTGAACTCTAATACCTTTATAAATATAAATTGCAGTGCACTCTATTGCCTTGAAAAGTTACCCAAGTTATCTAACAAGATTGTGCATAATTAGATCTGTACAAACTCAGGAATCAAACCCATACACAGATGAAAATTTGCTGCCGTTGCATTTAAAACGTTAACATACATCCCGCATCGATTGCTCCCATTTAGTTCACCAGTACAGCTCCTGTTTTAAATTGAAGACTTTTGACAATGGCCAGCCATTATTTTGTTCTTGTCGTTTTAACAGGTTGATCTAATTAGTATGATGGATAAATTATGTAAATATAACCACTTTCTAAATTGTTAACTATGAAGCAGAAGATTGAGCAAAAAACTTTTTTCCCCAGTTCTTTTGTAATCAAGCATTATCCAAAGTGTACCAAAGTAACAAGTTACACTTTCAAAACTACAAAAGAATTTCGCTGTAGCATTCCTACATTTAAATACTTATTTATCAGGTTAGATGTTTTTTTTTTTTGTGTGTGTGTGTGTATGTTTGTTTTTTCATGAGATGAGTGACCAGAGTTTTTTTTTTTTTTCAGGGGTTCTCCAACGTTTTGCTTGTCTTTTGCTTTCCCCTCAGTTACAAGAGACAATCTAAAATATGTGGGTGTTTTTCTGGTTCTGAAAAAATCAGTCATTGTGTCATCAAGGTAACGATATCATGATTTGTTAGAATTCTTGAACACAGAGGGCTGATGCCAGTCTCCCAATGTTACTGGGCAAGAGTACACCTGCCAGTCCAGCCCAGGTGGTTGCTTATGTTCTGCTTTAATATTGTTCCTATACTTTTCTACCGTGTCAGCCTCTCTCAGTTCGTTAACCTTTAAGGAATTAGCTGATTTTAGCTTCTTATACCTGTGTTTTTTTGCAAAGAGCAGAACAACACAATTGTGAAATACTCTTTGCGACGAGAATCTTGAGAACAACTGCTACAATGTTGGGATTTCACACAGAATAACTGTTGCTTTTCATTTTGAAGTTAAAGTGGTGAAAGTTCATATATTTTTGGCCTAAATTGTGTTTCATTACCATGGAACCGTGATACTTTGACTCATCGTCATCACGCCTTGGGAATTCTATAGGAGCTCATATTGGCATCCGATACACATCAGTAAACGTTTTCACCGTCTGCTGGCCAAGAGTAGCAAAGTCCTGAAACTGTGGCAGATCCCTCTTCGTGTCTCAGCAGCGTTCCTCCCAGGGGTTTCACACCCAGTCCCACACCAAATCCTCATAACGTCGTACCCGGAGGTCTCTACGTGTCTCTAAAGGCTGTGAATAGCTTTCTTGGTGGGCCTGAATTCCCACCCAACACCCCAATTGCACCACCTTGAGGGATTATGATATGTTTTAAGCATAAATAGTCTAAGTTCTGTTCCTGATCTCTTGATCTGATCCAGCAGTAACAATTGGGGTGGGTGGAGGACAGGTGGTGATGTGTGGTTGGTGTGTGTTGTTTGCCAGGAGTAACGTCTAATACTTAAAACTTGGATGTGAGGTATTTAGGGGTTCATTCTGTCTAATCCTATTAGTAACTTGGACAATGTCAGATTATCCAAAGATTGTGTTGGGCCAAGAACCTTGAGGGAGACTAAAAAGAAAAGTAAGCACTTTCATAATGCTTCCCATAAGATTATTGTATTTTATTTTATCATAACAATAAGTCACTAATGGACTCAGTGGCTTATAAAGTAAAAGCTCGCTTGATTTGATCAAATCTTTTTATTACCTGATTTTCCAAGCTTTGTGAGCACCAAAATATCATACAAATATCAGAGGTCTATGTTTGTAAGGGAGTATGAAATTTAATTTAGCTCATTAGGGACTCCAAAATGCTGAAAGAAGTAGAAGAAGACAAAGTTGCCTCTTTTTTGTGTTAATGACCGCTGCGTGCCATCGGGTTAAAGAACATTACCTGTGTGTAGCCGTTGCATAGGTTAACAAAAGATGAACAGTGTTCTTTATGGGAGAATTGTCACAGGCTGTGTAGCAAACAGGATTATAAAAGTGATGGCTCATTTGATTAGCTAATTTCGTTCATAGGACACAGTGCAGATCAAACTGTTAGCGGAGCTGCGGGAAGAGGTCAGAACAGGGGTCAAAAACAGCTTCTGTTTCTCTTTTGGTTCACACAGATCTGATTAGGAGATATGCAATTAAAAAAAAAACCTCACTTTTCTGAGACGGAGAATGAGAGGTTGTTTCTCACAGAGGAACATTGATTTGTAGTGGTTTGCAGCTCTAAACTCAGGTTATCCAGGCTCTTGTGATGAACAAATAAGTGAGCCCAAAGGTGACGATCTCTATTTAGGCCTTGATGCTACATCTCTCCTATGCTTGTGAAATGAAAGATCATGACTGGAAGAACAGTATTCCAGATAAGATCGGTGGAAATGAGCATCATCTGTGCTGTTGTTGGGCTGAGCTTTGGGAAAATCATCCGCAGTTAGCTCAGAGCAGAGCAGCTGCTCCTCAGGATCCAAAAAATTCAGTGGAGATACTGTACTTCAGCTGCCTTATCAGGATTTCTCCAGAATGTTTTTTTTAGGAACCATATTGTCTATTTGTGAAAACACAAATACCGAACAATTCTACAACGAATACAGATTCTTTAAAACGGTTGTTTGTGATTTCCGAAAAACTTAAGCTCGGTGGTTTTTCCAAATTTCGATTAAAGGAGCTATAAGTAAGATATTTACTGTAAGAATCAACCTAAATCATTCTCATTTCTCACCAAGGATGGAAATCAAATTCCCTCTAAAACAATCGGTCCATCGATCTCCATCAATGATCTCTTAGTCACGTTTTTCCCCTTTCAAACCTTGAGGTACGGTCCGGAACTACTTCGGTTCAGAGTGTTGCTCAGTGTTTACTTCCTGGTTCCTGAGCCAATCATAAGTAAGTTCCCAGAATTCCAAAAAAAAAACAGAGCGCAGCATTTGGTATTTTATTTAGGCAAAAGAGCAGCAGCCTGCTAACATGGAAGCCAATAAGAGAAGTGGACCAGAAGTAGAGGAGAATACATCATATACCTATCCTGTGTAATTGGAAATTCAGCGGCATTTCACAGCAACAACGGACCGTTGAGTGAATAGTTGGTCTTTGAGAAAAGCATTGTGTATGTGTCATCGGGGATTTGAACCTGTAAGTGTCGTTATTATGTACTTATCGTCTGGACTTGGGAGTTGGAGGTATGGTTTCCCTCTGCTGCAGCTGTCTGTGGAGCAAAATCACATCCCACTGGAGACCATGAGAATAGGTTCTAGATGTTCTTCAGGTTTGTAGAACAAAACTATTCAAGTCTTTCTACACATGGGAAAAAACTGTATTTTTTCCACCTTAATCCACGGTTTGATAATTATAGAGAAGTTTTTTTCAGTAGTTTGAAAGGTTTCAATTTCATAAGGACTCAATATAGCCAACATACCAGAACATACATGTTTAATAAAGAGCCTGGTAAACATTTCTTTTAGGGTTTCCCAGAAAAGGGTTTAATCAGATTGTCTCATATTGTACATTGTTGCGTCATATCTTGTCATTTTCTGTCTATTTTGTTTCACCTCCTGTCTGCGCCGTGAAACAACCTTTCTGCTCCGATTTGTTGCGCGGCTGATCTAAAGCGTTTCAGGCAGGTCACGATCAAAGGGTAACTCTTTGCAGTGGATTTTTTTGGCCGTGTAACTTTGCTGAGCTGCAGCATTCACAAAACAGTAAAAAAAAAAAAAAAAGTAATAATCGAGGGCGTGGGGAAACCTGAAAAAACTACAATCGAGTATGTTTTGCTTTGCTCTTTTAATACGCTCAGAATATTTTTGGTCAGGCACCGGAATGATCACCCAGGATTTTTTGGCTGTTTATGCTTTCGTGTAGGCACCGTGTTTAGCTGCTGAAAAAAGAAGCCAGCCGAGGCACTCAGCCAGGCCTGATGGGTGGTCCGTGTCAACCATGTCAAGCATTGCCTGCCAGGGTCCACAATCCCCTAAATACCCTCTTTCTTAAAAAACAGACCACTTTCATGTATTTTATTTATTTATTCTATTTATTGCTTTTTCTTTGTTATAATTTCAATAAGTAACTCTTACAGCTTTGCATTATCCATGCATTTCCACTACGGTATTCCAACCTAATGGTATTTTTGCTTTACTTCAGTCCAACTTTTAGATTTGCATCAATACCAACTGGCCAATTAGGAACAAACATGACTTCCTTTTTGGCTATTTTTTTTTTGTCAACATTGACGGCATAGTTCTTCTTGATTGCAGTTGTCGGTTGTAATCTTCCCATTTTGCTGCATAGCGCATTTTGTTTATACTCTGGTTTAACGCCGTTTAATTGGCCTTGTGTCAATTTGCTCCTCCTTCGGTATCAATGAATACTTTTAATACCTACCGTTTCATATCTATGATCTGAAGAAGAAAAAAAACGTCGACTACTGACATGAGCAGATTTTTTGTAGTAAAGCAGTTACGTAAGGGATAAAGCCTGACGTAGTCAACGTGCACAATTTATTCAGGTATGGTCTATTGGATCTGCCTTTTTTAGCTTTGAAAAAGACCAACAGTGACCAACAGACACATTTAGTTGTTCAGCAGTCCTAATCTTTGAGTTAACCAGTGCAGGCATGTTTAAGTTCCAAGAACTCAGGTCATCCTGTCGCTATCTCTCTCTCTTTTCTTCATGCAGTCAATCGCATATTGAAGTTGGACATCTTCTTCAAGTCGTCTAGGTGACGAAATGAAACTTGTAATCTCGTACCTTGAGGCTGATGTCAAATCGCCAGTACTCGCAAAAGTTTGTGCATGCCCACAAACGGACACCAGAGCAACGTTTACACATGAAAGGCCTCCTACTGAAGTGGAAAACATAGTGCAACAACGCTTTGAAGTCCACCAGTTATCCATCTAATGTAGGGATGTTTTCTGTTCCTCCTCGTCTAAAAGTCTGATTCATATACGCCCCTCCTGGAAATTCCCACCCCGGCAGCCAGGAGACAGCTATTGCCAGTCCGGGAGTTATTTGGCAATCCCGTTGTAAATCCACACATCCATAATTCAGACTCACTTTTGCATCAAAGCACGCCAGAAAAGAAAAATAATGCTGTATTTTTTTCTGTTTTATCCTGCGCGAAGCCTGCAATCTCTGTGCAATGCATCTATGAATAAAAAAAAGTACACACATACACACAAGTATGCAAAACCAACTTACTACAGGGTTATACGACTGAAGGTATAGTTTAAAGAGATTATTATGTGGAATTTGTTCTATTTGTCAGATTAAAAAAAAAAGTTTAAGCTGTAACAGTCCTGCTTTTGAAAGATCCAGAAGAAGTTGTGATGAATGGTGAACATTGTGGGCTTTTGTTGATAGGCAGCAGGCAGGAGGAGATGGCTAGAGGTGTCCCTCTGGGTTTATGACCTGCTTGGGGTTTTATGCCATATCCTAAAGCTCTGTAATTATGCCTGTCAAAACCTCCTTTTCAAGCCTGATAATTAAGTAATTATACACCTGTGGTGATAACTTGCATAAGAAGGGCTACGTGCATTTAAAGAAATCCAAGTTGCAGAGGTCTTCCTTAACAGAGGCTGCCCTTGTTCTAATAATAATAATACATTTTATTTAAAAGAGCTTTTCTAAGTACTCAGACACTTTACATAAAAAGCACATCAAATCAACAAAACAATATGAAATAGTACACTGAACACATTAAAACACAAAACAGATTACCACTGAGCTAACATTAAAAGCAAATTTTAAAATAATGGGAACGTAACACATAAATGACTGGAGAGGTATGCCGTGCTGTTTAGAAAGGGAACGGTACCCTGCTTTCTGATTTCAACTTTTCATGAAGAGAAAACAAAATGAAAAAAATAAATAAGTAGCCAAAAAAAAAAAAATATGTGGGTAAACCATTTGTTTTTGAATACTTATTGAGTCAATTGTCTCTGTATGTGAATTTTATGGACAAATGTAAAGTCTTTACATACAGCAATGCATTAAAATGCAAAAAAAAAAAATTATAAAATTGTGAACATTAGGTCATTAATGTGCATTAGTCAATGTAAAGAGAGCTTCAACGTGTTGTATTGGGATGTTTTGCTCTTTACAGGGCCCTGAAGGTTTTAAATGTGTCCCTACTCTAACATAGATGAATCAAAAGGCGTAAACGGCGCGTTGAACTGGGAAAAAGATGTCAAACTTGCAGGACAGTGGTTGTATGGGACAGATTTAGTAGAGTATACTGTGTAGTGTAGGGACAGTTTTTTTTGTTTGTTTTTTTGCAGATAACAATATGAGTTCTCAAGGAAATGGGTGTACATGTTCTGTTCTTCCCCCAGCCATGTGATATATCTAGATAAAATCCAGTCCAATTTCTATAGAAATCTATTTTATGACCAAATATGGTTTGGACATTGGATGGACGCTGCTAGATGTGGCTCTATACTATGATTTCCAAATTCCTCGATCAAAATTACAGAATAGTTAGATTACTGTGGTTTGAAAATATTGTTTTTCTTTTGTTTTTGTTGGTTTTTTTGGAGGGGGGGGTTGCTCATGTATATGTGATCCACTGCTGCCTTTGCATTGACCAGTCTCTCCATCCTCTTCCTACATCGAAAAGGCATTCCCATCCATGCAGCTTCCGCTTTCTTGATATCTTATCCTGTACGGATTATTCTTTCTACCCCTAAACGAAATTTGTGTGTCAAAATCCCCGATCCTAGACCGGAAGTATCTGAAACACATTCTTAAACACCAAAGACCATCAGCTTCACTTGGATCCCCTTTCCTTCCCAGTCAAACGCCCGGTTTGAACCACATTTAGATGCTGAAATTGTGTTGCTGCCATTTGGCACGCAATTGAACAGGCGTACCCAATGACATGGATGGAGAGTGTTGAGTAAAAATTGTTTTATTTTGAAAGGCTCTTATTGAATGCAGCTGAACATTTTCAGCCAAAAAAAAAAACTATGATACTAAATACTGTTTCTTATCGCCATTGCAACAAAGCCACATAACCTTGACTACATACTGACTGCATATCTCTCATCACCTTCAAAGTTATGTGTCATGTAAACATAAAAGGCTTTTGAATGACAGGAAGTGTCATATTAAGTAACCTATCAGAATTCCTTTCAGGTTTTCTAAACTAAGTTTGCTTTGACTGTGATTTATATGAAGGGATGCTGATTATATAAGCTCCGTACAACAGTGCTAGATGTTTACCTGCCCAACATTTTCTGTGCTATCATTGTTGGACTTCTCGTGGCTCTAATGTTAACAAGGGTTCTGTCGTGACCACCTACCTGCCATGCGTTATTATTCTGCCACCCAGCAGGGGCGTGTGGCCTGCCGTGGATTTCACCACAGGGTTGCTGGAAGCCGGAACGATAGATGGCGTCGCGTTGACAGATCTGGGGCCAGCTGTGCGGATGTGGCTCGCGCTCGTGCAAAGGCTGAAAGTCGTCTCTCTCACTGATCATCCACTGGCCGTCCGGGCCAGAGCACGACTGAAACATCTTGGCCAGCGCAAAACCGGGGCCTAACGAGAAAGGGGAAATAATCAGTCAATAAATGAGCTAATTGTGTAATGAAATAGTTGTATTATGCTTATTAAATCACGGTCTGAACCGGGCCCTCTTGTTGAGTTACTTCTTAGGAGACAGGAGGATGAGGGGAGATGCACTAATGAGAGCGGGCTTTTTTATGTTTTCCGCGTCTTCCGAATTTCTTTGAGTTCCTGTTGATCAACAGTGCTACTGCAGTTTATATATCTTCATTGTACCTATCAAGATTTTCCATCAAACTATTAGTTAGTCAAATTTTTGTTCCCGTTTCATTTATCATTTTTCTACTCGTGAGAAAATAGCAAAGTCGCTATGTAACTGTTCCACCGTCACTTTAGGGTGGGCTCATTTGTAATAGACTGAGGTTTGGTTGTAAAGTTTGCTGAGGAGCAGCATTTAAAGGGAATAAATTCAACATAAATCTACACACTGACTATGAATGGACAACAAGTTCAACTTTACCTTAGTTTTAAATATTTATAAAGGTTCCACGATACAGAATTAACTATACAGTCATCCAAAACGCCACCCTTTAAAATCTAACTTTTTTGAGATTATGATAAATCATTTTCAAACTGGTTCCACCTTTAATACGACATATATCATGTGTAATTCCACTACATAACAAATCAGTTGAGAGGATGGGGGGTGGGATGTATTGAAAAATAACCTTTTTGCATAAGTGTTCACACTCTAATATGATAACTAATATGATTCTTTTCAGCATTTATTCTACTTTGTTATCTGTCATCATGCCAGAGCTTGCCTTGATTGCCACATTGTGAGATCTCATCTTCTGGTGACCCCACAGATTTCCTCCTGCTGGATTTAGTTTGTAACTCTACCTGGGCTGTTGCCAAACCTCATTTTTTTTCTTCTTCTGCTTTTTCTTTTCTTTCTTTTTTTTTCTAACTGTGTTGCTGACAAGTAAAATCCATCTTCATCTTCAGCTTATTTGGAGAAATCTAAAAGATGCTGGTGTTCTCAAAAGCATTTGGTTTAATATTTCATTCACCTCAACAAAAAAAAAAAAAAAAACGTTTCTATCGGGAGAAAAGCAGCCCCGGACCATAATGGAGCCACCACCATGTTTCACTGTGGGCATGTTGTTATTTTTGTGCCTTGTCTCCCACATGGAATGGCAGGGCCATTGGTTGTGACCCCATGGAAACATTAACAGTCTGAAATGAACATGTTTAAAGATGTGAAACATTTAGGTTTGAAATAAAGCCAAAACAGAGGGTGGGCAGGTACTTTTTTTGGCTCTCTATCGCTGTTTGCTTTTTTTTATTGTTGACTGAAATGTCTTTATGTTTCTAAATTAAAGCTGTAATACAAAGTCAGAGGTCAGGAACTAAGGGATCAACACAAATTAAAGGGGCAGAGAATCAAAATCGAGCACGTCATATCTGAAATGTACAAATTAGCTGTCACTAGAATACATCAAAACAGACCCGAGTGTTTCTCCAAGCAAACTTAAGAGAAGACTGGGGAGAGGAAGAGATCACAGAGTGAGAAAGTTAGAGGAATGCGTGTGGTTATAATCTCAGTGTGTCTCCCTTCTTTCCCCCCCCCCCCTCTTCCCCCTGACGTGGGAGGTTAATTGGCGTGGCATACGGCTGTCCAAGCATGGTGCGAACAGGGTTTAATTGCCTTTATTCTTTCGCCGAGCTGGCAAAATACCTTGAGCGCAGAATCTGTCCGCTGGCTCTGTGCACTGTGTAAAACTGCGTAGGTGGCGCGCGCGTACGTGAAAGCCGGTGCTTGTCAGCGCAGAGAAAGGGTTTTGTCCACCTAGCCTGCATTCCTGCAGAAATTGTCATCTCTGGACAAGTGGCTCGCCTGTGCGGACTGAGCCCGAGTCTTTGTCTGGGATTTGAGGGGCTGCTCTGTTGGCACATAAGCAAGGCTTCTTTCTGAGATAACAATCGCCCAGTTACCCCTTTCTCCTCTGCTGCCCAACAAGTGTCGATTAAGATCGAATTGATGACTCCCGCTAAAATCGCTCATTGCCACATCGTGTTTGGACGTGTGTGTGCTTGTGTAATTTGGGTTTTCTAGCCAGATTAAGCATTTTTACACAAAATAAGATAACAAATTAGTAAAAAGATAAAAAAAAAATGGCTGTTGACTGGTACCTTTGCTTTTGATTTTCCTGCTATATATTAATGAACACCAAAAAAGTTAAAAGCAGTTTTCTTTCTAACACAAGAACGTTGATCTAAATAACTCTAAGGCCGTATATTTGGAGGCATAGCCCTGCTGGAACATGAGCCTCTCAGTTGCTTTGAAGCCCAGAACCGTTTTTTTTTTCCATTATTGCCCCGTATGTAGCTCCATCCATCTTCTCATGATCCCTGACCAGCTTCCCCGTTCCAGCCTCAACCGTTTTCTGATTCTGCCACCGCCGTGTTTCCTAGAGTAGCCGGTGTGTTCAGGGCGATGTACAACATTCCCCGTGTCCTTGTATGGCTTTCTTTCAGCAATGCCGTTTTACTTTCCATTTCCACATTTCCATGAAGGCCCAATCTGTAAAGTGTGTGACTCTTAGTTGTCCTATTGCAAGATTCTCCTACATGAGCTGCGAATCTCTACAGCTCCTCCAGAGCTACCATGGACACTACCTCGATTTGGATGGATGGCCATCTCTTGGTAGGTTTCAAACTTTTCAACAAGTTCATCTGTTTCCCTCGTCTTCATGAGGGGGTTCTTTCACTCATGTTCTCTACTGACGCTCTGGGGCCTTAACAGACCATGCATTTAATGATTAGCAGTTAGCTTAAACCAGACAGCAAGTTGTTGCTGCAAATTCTGTTTTTTGGGTATACGAATGAAGAGGGCTGAATATAAAAGTGACCCTTCAGACGTTTAGTGGTAAAAATGTTGAGGAATCCTTGATCGTTTTAGTCCCACTTCACAACCATTCACTACTTTCTGTTGTCCCATCCCATAAGTCCATGGACGTTTTGTGGCAGCAATGTAACCAAGCGTGCTCAAACTCATATCAATGACGACTCTGGCTCTAAATCTGATCGCAGCAAATGCTGATGAGCAGTTTTTTAACAAACGTGACCCTTGTTAAAGTTACGTACTTGGTTGAAGCCTCCAGGAAGCTTTAACCGAGGCGATCAGGTGCTCTCTCTCTCTCTTCGTCTTAATCAGCTCATTATCGATTAGATGATGAATGGCTACGTAACGCTGTAAGCAGTTTTACTGTGGTGTCCTTATCACATGAGGCCTCTACCACTATCATCTCATGGCTGTTCAACGGCCGTTAACCCCGCTTGAGTCTGCTTAACGCGCTTTATTTGCAGCTGAGAATTAAGGCCCCCTGCTGTTGTGTAGATGCAGCCTGCGAATACACAAAGGCAACAGCGTCGCACTGTCTCTTCTTTAAATTTGGCTGCAGGCCTGGCAGGTGACCTGTTTGTTTATTTGCGATTATCTTAATTTGTGTATCTTTGAAACAACTTGTCACCGCTTTTTTTTTTTTTTTTTTTTTGACATTCCTATTAAAGAGGTTTAAAAAATCCAATCTCACACTGAACGCAGGAACATTCCTTTAATTCACATAATGCACAATTAGGTTATTTTCAATTAGATTAGATTAGATTGATTCAAGATTCTTGCTACTGCATCTGTCACAAGTGCAAGGCGGGGAAATGCAGATTGCTTCTAACCAGCTGTGTTTGAACAGAGATAAGCATCTTGGTGTACAAAACTTGAAAGCCAGATTAGGGCTGTTGTAAGATCTGACTTTTTGTTTTTGTTTCATTTGTGGCAGTTAGCCAAAATAAAATCCATTCTATTAAAGCAGATTTTTTTTTTTAATGGTAAGTAAATTTACATTTATATAGCACATTTGCAAACAAAAAGGATGTCACAAGGTGCTTCACAACAAGGGTGACCCAAGAGAATGCACATCAGTATGCACTACGGAATAAATACAGAATAATCATAAATGCATGTCATAAAAGCTCAAGTCTGACCAAAAGCTTCTTGGGAGAAAATGTCTTTAATTTAGTAATCCGTGCATTTGTAACATTAGGCTGGATTACAGTAACACATTTTGTTTTGGGGTGAGTGATGCATTCATCAGCTGCCTGCAGGCTTGTGCAAAACGCTGCGGTGCAACTTTAAACTAGAACAACACAGTCTTCACCCCCATTTTGATCACTGCTGCACTTTATATTGTATTGTAATGCTGCCTTATTCCACCTGAAATCCCATTACACTGTCATAAGCTGTATGCAACGAAATTTTGTTCTCTTGCATTCTTTTAGCATTCATTTGCTGAAGCCTTTGCCACATCCTGAGAGGTGCACTCAATTTTTACTGCAATTATTTTAACCTATTGTTACGTGTCTAATTTTCTTTCATTTCCTTTATGTCATTGGCCTGGGTTTATTTAAAGTGCTTCATAAATAAAGGTGAGGTGGTATGGTGCTGCTTGAAAACTGCAGGAGAACGTGCGGTGTTGGATCAGGCCGGTGCAGTAAAAGAATAATTTATTTGAAGACTTGACTTCCACATTTCTACCTGGAGTGGCATTGCTGGTTTTCCTACTCTTCCTGTTCCATCCTGTTGTAACAGGAAGTGTGCACAGATGCACGGGCAGCAACGTGCGGCCAGTGTTAAGCAAGCTTTGCTCTGGCGGTAAGACGACGCTGTACACGTTCCTATGCTCCACTGATCTGGAACAAACGTCCAGAAAAGTGTGAAAGTGCTGAAAGCCTGAGTTCTTTTAAGTCAGGATTAAAAACACATTTGTTTAGGATTGACTTTGACTGTTCTAGTTAAACCGTTTTACTGAAACATCATTAGCTCAACTTTGTAGTCCAACTGTTTTTAATATTTGCTTTTAGTTTCTATTTTCCCATGTTTTATTTTGTTTCTACATTTTATTCCAATTTCACTATATTTTAATCATGTAAAGCACTTTGCATTGTCTTTGTACTTAAATGTGCTAAACACATAAATGTGCCTTGCTAGACACTCCGGGATGTCTGGGATGGTTGGATTGTCCTGTATGTGGAGCCATTTCCATGGCTGCACAACTTTCTTCATGATTCTGATTATAGAAAAACACATCTGACCCTGATCTTTCATTTCCATTTTTAATGTTTTTCCAGCCCCATATTGAGATTAATAGAGTAAAGTCAGTTGGTCACTCCCGGAGTGTACTATGGGTTTAATAATAATAGTAATAATACAGTTATATAGCGGTTTATTTTGGACACTCAAAGACGCTTTACAAAACAATTTTTTAAAAACACAGAAATATACGAAAAATCATACTATGGAAAAGCGGGTTTCATATAACTGGGTCTTGAGATGTCATTAGAAGTTCTGTAATAAAATGACTATACTAAGACGAAGCTTGCTGGTGATTCTGTGAGCAGAGAAATGTTTGTTAATGTAAGTGAAACTTTTTAAAACGATGCATCAACATGCGTCTGATCACACTGCCTAGTAATCTAACAGCAATGTGAATTTTAAAGACGAAAACTGAAGCTGCAGAGTTTAAGAAATTCAGTATTCGTGTGCACCATGACCTTACACGTTTACATCCACATTACAGGGCAGCAGCAGGGTTGTCTAATTAAGACATTTATTTACCTCCGGCACTGCTGACATCATAGGAAACACAAGCCTTCAAAATCTCTGAGCTCATAATTTTAGCCGAACACACATGAGTGTTTTATGCAAGCGGCACACAAGCATCTGCAGCTCTCTGCAGAATTTTCTGCTGAATTTAAACATTAACCACAAGTGCCAGCCCAGTAAATAATCAACCTCTGCACAAAGTCTGTGCAATCTGATTGAAACGTGCATATTCTCATGCAATGCCTTGCAAAAGTGTTCATCCGCAGTCAACCATATCACATTACTGTGCAAAGTAATAAGTAAAAGTTTAATTGGGATTTAAACAGCACAAAGTCATACAAAATTGCGAGGTGAATGGAAAATTGATACTTGGTCTTAAAAAAATGTTTTGCAATTAAAAATTTGAAATCTGCATCTACCATAAATCAATAGTTTGTTGAATCAGTTTTCACTGCACTGACTTTCAGTCATACTAGAAGGAGTAAATCTGTGTACATATTTTTTTTTTCAAATCTTGCCTCAGATTCTCACTTAGATTTAGCTGTAAGCTTTGACAAGACCATTGTAACACATAGTAATGCTCCTAAACTTTAAACTGGTAGCTCTGGCTGCATGCTTAGGGTCGTTGTCCTTCCCAGCCATGAAGCTTCACCCCTGTGACAGGTTAGCCTATTCTGACAGGATTTCCCTAATTTTTCCTCCATCCATCTTCTCATCAGTTTTACTGTTTCTAAAGAAAACCCATCCGTCTACTTCCGTCCAAATGGGATTGTGTGTCAACATGAAATGTATTTAATGTATATAACTTTATGATTTGTAAAAGAAAAAAAATATTAAAAACAAATTATTCTCCTTCATTTTACAGGTATGCAAAACTTTGCGTTTGTCAGTCAAAATAAATCCCTATGAAACAGGTGGAAGAATGAGGCTGTAATTTGACAGAAATGTGAAAACGTTCAAGTGGTAAAACAGTAAAAGCCACAGCAATTGCTTGAGAAGGGCTGGTGGTGTTATTTGGAAACACTTTGGAAGCACTTTATATTGTATTCAAGATGAATCGTCTCCTGATTGTCAATGCTCACATCATCTTCCTGCCACCTACTTGTCCATCTGTCCCTCCGCGCTTTTTGCAAATCCTCACACGTGCACGTGGAGACGGGAAGTTCTGCGCGTTTTTTTTTTTTTGTCTTTTTTGCTGAGAATTTCCAGACGCACACATGCTGACGTTGGCCTCATTAAAACCATTCCTAAAGATGTTCCACTTTGTACAGCTCTTCACTCTTCATCACCTCCAATCCGCTCAGCCCCTGCCTTCCCCTTCCTTTGCGCTCCGCTGTTTTATTTTCATCAAGGCTCCTCTCGCCGTCACCCTCGCTCGCTCTCTTATCTGCGGTGCTCTTTGTCGCTGGTCTGTCATGTATTTATTTGCCTTTTTTTAAACCTCTAATGCGCTCTCATTGTTCCTCCCAGCGACCTGCCGCGTCAGGAACTAGAGCCTCCCACGAGAGTTTTGTTCTCTGTGCTCAGGACTTGAATCACTGGGCCTAGATAATGACGAGGAGCTCAGACATGCTGCCGATTCGATCGCTAATCACACAATTTAGATCGTCTGAAGAGCTGAGGTCACTGCTTAGCGCTGGGTTTTGAACTGGTGTAGTTTAATTGCTCTTTAACTTTGTTGCGCTACTCAGAAAAAAAGTATTTTACTCCCTTTCTTGAATACGTAACACACGCAAAGTAAGTTTATAATATGTGCTTTGGTTATACGGAGCTGTGGAATTACTATTTTACTGAAGTAAAATGGTGGAGCTGCTGTTTTAACACTTGAGGAAGGAGCTCATGCAAGGGAATCTCAACCGGGTCGAAGTCTAAACTTTGACTTGATCACTCCAAAAGCTTCCTTGTTGCAACCAATCAGAGATAGACTTGCTGGTGCGCTTTAGATTAGTGGATTTGAGGTCACGGTCATGAACCGATGGCTGGACATTTTGATGTGATACGATGTAAAAGCATAACCCTGCTCCCCAGAGACATTTTGAAAAAGGCCACAAAAGTGGGCAATGCCAAGAGACCCTGAGGGCCGGGGTTAAGGGTGTGGATGTGCGGTGGGGGAATAAGGGAGGCTGTGGTCAGGGTGAGGGAAAGTGACATGATCTTTTGAGGCAAAGGATTTTTAACCCCCGTCTTGATTCTACAGGTCTAGCTGTGATCAAACCTGAGTGTGGCTAGTGAGTTGCATTTTGTATTTACTAAGCTTATTTTTGTGTAATATTGAAATTTGATTATATGTACATGCTAATATGTTATTTAAGGGGTATCCCAGGGAAATGCCTGCCATTGTGTGGAGTTTGCTTAACAATACATAAATTGGAACAATGGTATTTTTGTCAGATGGCACTAAGTTGGGCTTTTTGGCATTAAAAAAAATATATAACAGGTGAGTTCACTCTTAAAAGTACATCAAAAGGTACAACAATATGTGTTAGAGGACCCGTGACGCTTTGGGCCTATTTAGCTTCAAAGCCGTTAAAGTGCACAGCATCACAAACTCGCTAAAAATCTGTTTTAAAAAATAAAATGTTGTGGACCTGCCAAAAAAATTAACAGCATTCAAGAATGGGTTTTTGGGGGAGATTTAAAAATAAGGAATTTGACTGAATAATATCACAATGATCTTCCTCCGACCAAAGAAATAATGTGAAACAACCATCTGTAAATGCGAATCTCAGTATTGTGTATTAAACCTTCATGCTGAACTGAAGAGAGGAGAGCATAGAAGGCTGGAAGGCTTTGGATGATGTAGATAAATTGTACAAAGAGGAATGCTCAAAGATGCTCCAACCTTATGAGATCTTATAGGAGAGAAATATGTGATGGCATCTTGGCCATCAGAGGTTGTACAAGTTATTAACAACCGGCATGGCAATAATTGTGACATAGGGGATAAAAAAGCAACAACAAAAAACAAACATCACTCTGTCCTCTTCTACTGCAGTAGCAGTTTTTTAAGTTTTAGTTTTAAGTTAGTTGAATAAAATTTCTCCTATAGAACTGTCTCGGTGCTGTGGGTATGATTTCACTGCATTCATTCTAGTATTTTCTAACACAGAGATGAACAAAGTCAAGTAAAAAGTTAATTTTTAAACTCTTTGCAGTGGGATCCTGCTGTTTGGTTTTATTTTTTGCAGAGTAGACGTCGGCTAATCCGGGACTCTGTTTTGAAAAAGTAGACAAACGTATGAAATAAAATAATACTTCTATGTCTATGTGAATATCAACTTATGAGTCCTGTACAATCAAAGCTGTTGATTGCTACTAGATCCATGTATCGCCCACGCTACATGAATCCAATGTAATGTCCCCTTCCTTTAGGAGAGGATCATCTTTTTTCCTGCGATGACAGTCTATTTAAAGTGTTTCTGGTGAGAAAGGTAAGCCTGCATAGTTAAACCATGATCAATATTCAAATTTAAAAACACTTTGCTTTAGTAAAGGCGAATGCACACAAAACAAAGCAAAGAAGGGCCTTAATCTCCCCATTGCTAACCACAATATCTCCCCAGTGCTGACTGATTCCATTATGGTATATCAAAATATATAAATGCATGAGGGAAATTCTAACTTCTGTGGGTTGGATGGTGTTGACATCTCCACTACCTCCACAAGAGGGTGGTATACACTCCTCTTCAACATATGGGAAGAGGGGGAGAAAAATCACATTTCAATCTTCCTTGAAGTTGCAACAGATGCTCCCACAAGCTATAAAAAGAACCAAAAAGGGTAACTTTCGAGACATTTGGGATGGTGTCTGTTTCATTTACTATCCCAAGTGACTTTACTTATAAATAATGACTCGGACAGAAGGGGTTTCTGAAAATTGCAAAATTCTTGGAGTTCCCTGTGCACTAACCTTAATGTCAAAGCAGCACTAGGTTTTGCAACACACTTTTGCAGAACTTTGCACCCCACCCTTTGTGCCCACACAATGCTGCACACCAGAATGCTGATAGAAGTCACATTTCAAATGATGTATTGAAAAATATATACTTTTATTGTGAATATCTAAAAAGCACGTGCAAGATCGGTTGCTAAGCACATCGATGCTTTCCAGGATTAATTAGCATTTGATCAACTATCAGAAATCCTACATAGTCATCTCAGTCGTGAGTCATCGTCTCATGAGTCCTCCCACTGATTCCCAGATCAGTTGTCCACACGGTTTTTCCCCTCATCCTCCTCAGAGGCTGCACACGCACCGCTCCAAAATAATACGGGAAAGAAAAAAAAAAAAAAAAAACATCCCCGTGATGCAATTTTAGAGAAGTTTTGAGCTTTTTCTTGATCTATTGTAAATAAAATCAGATGACTGGAGAAAAGAGGAAGTTCCCTCATGAGGGAAGCATTCCCGCTGTGTCATTGTGATCGCTCAAAGCTGCGCTCAGACAAACATGAAGCACCACCGTGCCCGTAAAAGTTAAACGAGGACACCAAGGAAGCTGTGACGCGTCAAGTGCAGCATGTTTAGGTTGTTTAAGAGGATGTTCTGGAAATGCAAAAACATCATCCATGCTGGAAAAAAAATGCAATGCAGTGAAATGTAGCTTCCAGTTATTATAATTTAACAGCCTTCTATTAATATATAGAAACTTCTCACAGATGTAAACAATGAAACAATGATATATCTAATCTCAGTTACATAAAGAAAAGACTGACGGTGCTGATTTCTCATATAGTTCAATTTGAAATGCCTTTTTTTTTTGCAGTTTTACATTAAGTGCACAAATATTTTGTCTCCAGATTTATGCATATTTTGTAAAATCTTTGTATGTTGTTTAATCTATATTTATGGTTATGAGAGCAAACATAGTAAATATCGTATTCCAAAATAATGTCGTTTAGGGCGGTGCTTCTCGGGTAGCATGGAGTTGCAAGAGTGGCACAGCAAACAAGAACAGGCAGACTCTAACCCATAAAGCAGGCTAAGCACATTTATCAAGACAAACCAAGGTTTTAAAACGTTAGTTTCAAAACTTCTCAAATTTCCCAAAATACCATTCTTAGTGTTTAATGTCCTTTTTAAATGGATGCCAGAGAAAGTGTTGGGATGACGTGAGTTTTACGGAGCAAAGCAATACGGTGTTGCCCCTCCCCTACTTGTTGCTGTGGACAGCCGGTCAGTTACCTGAATGAAGCCATCTACACTTTTCCCTTGCTGGCGAAGCCACTCGGGCAGTTTGGAAAAAATTCTGGTCAGGATAAATTTGTACATGGAAACCTAAAGAGCGCCACCTGTCTCTCATAATGGCAATGCATTTTTTATTTTTTTATTTTTTTTTTTACCTTTAGCTGGCAAGCTACAGGCTTTGTGTTTGTTAAACAACCAAATAGAGCCTGGCAACCACAATACTATATAGATATGATCACATTTTTATTCTGCCTAATTCCTGTATGCTGTAGACTGGAAAGTAAAAGACTGCAGACTGGCTACCTGAGCAGAGAGCCCTGCTAATTGACCAGCTGAAATCAGCTTCTTATACTTGTGCTACATTATAAATTTCAGAAAGGCAAAAATTAGTGCTATTCTGCACTTGAAAGCCACTACTAATTTTACCAGGTGTTCCGTGTTTTTGCTTAAATATGTCTTAAAACCAAAATAATATGATAATTTTACTATATCATTAAGAAGTGTTGTGTCAGATTAGTTTAGCAGCAATAAAAATAATAGTTGCCTTCATTTTCTTAATTTAAAAAAAATCAGATCATGTTTTGTATTAAAGTTTTTGTAAATACTGTGAAACAGATAGTGTTACTAGTGGTTAAATTATGAAAATCCAATGCTTACACAAATATGTTCAGTACATCACCTGGCTTGATAGATTTTTTGTACTTTTTTTTTTTTGCATTAGATAAGATAAAAGGATTTTCAGGTTCTCAATTTACCTGTTATTAGAAGTCTGTGGGGGAAAAAAAGCTGTCCTTCGATCTTGTCTGTTTCCAAGCCCAGCTTCAAATACTAGGAACTGAAGTGCCTCCTATTGTTGTCCGAATCATCCTTGGAAGCGTGAGCAAGTGAAAGGCGCCCAGATTTAAACCGAAATGATGTTTCCTCTTTTTCCTTGGTGCCCTAGAGCAGGGTGCAAAGGGAAGCTTTTGCGCCAGCACCCCCATACTCGGGGCAAAAATAAATCTGCCAAGTCATCGTGGGATAAACTAAAAACCACTGTTGGACATAAATTAGTCATAACTAAAAAAAGATTATTTTCAAGACAGAAAAATGCAAGAACCCTTCCAGTCGTGCTGTATTTGTACTACTTTTGCAGTTTTTGTTTTGCTTTGTTTTTGTCTCTGGAAATTCTCAGCATAACTACGGTACTTACCTTGTAAATTACAACAAACACTCCAACGGATAACATAACATGCCACTGCACTTTGTTGTCAAGGGTACGGCCCATCGCAAAAGTATTTATGTTTTCCCACATTGTAACAACAACAAGCCTGATTGTCTTTGTTTCAGTCTGTCAATACTGTTCATATAGAGCTGCCTTTATTAGAGCAACTCTATATGGGTGTGTCTCTGCAACCTCAGCACATCTAGGCGCTGACACGTTTTCTCATTCTTCTTTGCAAAATAGCAGGATGGATGTCTGGAGCTGCAATTTTCAAGTCTTTCCACTGATGATCATGAGTTGGATTTAGGTTTGAACTCTGACTTGGAAGAATTTTGATCCAAATCCTTCCATTGTAGCTCTGGCTGTCTGCTTTAGGGTTGTTTTCTTTGCATGGCTTGTCCTATGCTTTAAATCAGAGTTCTCGTGACTTGTTGTCAACAATGGCTTTCTTTTTGCTAAAGGTTTTTGGGGTTCAACACTATTAGTTCTCCTTGGCCGCTCCTCTGATTAACCTTGCCTTTGCCAGGCCTCACAACTTAGGCAGCCATATATCTGTAGCGTATGAGTCGTAGTCCTTCTGTCTTCATTTGATGGATTGAACGGTGTTTGATGAGATGCTCAAAGCGCTTTAAAAGCTTCTCCACAACTTTTTCTCTCACCCGTCCGCTGTGTTCAGTGGTCTTCGTGATGCCGTTACTTCACAAACATTCTCCAACAAGTCTCTGAGGCCTTCAAAAAACAGCTGCGTTCATGCTGGGGTTAAGTTACACACAGTTGGACTCTTATTTACGATTAAATGGACTTCTGAAAGTGTTTGGGTGCGTTGGATTTCACTCAGGGGTATCCGAGTAAGAGGGGTGATGAACAGCACACTTGGTGAAACCAAGCACATTTGTTGGCCAACAATGACCCGAACGACTCCCCATTGCTAAGGGCTGGACCAGTTTCGGTTTAATTTGCATGTTATCTAAGCCATAACAATGCCTTTTTGGGCAATAATATAAAGCTTGGATCTTCACACTACTGCAGACTTTTGAATTGAGAAAGCTTTCTGGATGGGAAGCAAAATGTCTTCAAACTTCAGAAAAAAGTCCAGTTGTTTTTTGTTTTTTTTTTTACTTTTTTTGGAATAAACATGACCTGAATGACTGAGAATCTTCACCAGCACTTGGAGAAACATTTTGAAAACGATTTATCCTATTGCTTTCACTTGTGAAGTATGTATTACTTAGTGATGGTCCGTCACATAAAATCCCAATTATGTTATGGAAGATTCTGATTGTAAATGTGAGAATGTGTTAGGGGGTGGGGGGGTTCACCGAAGCCCTGGAACGCTAGAAACAAAGACACCACTTTGAAGAGCAGACATGCTCCTGTTAATTTCAAATCCTTGAGACGTTTTGTCCCAAACTGAGCAGCAATGTGTAAGAAGAACAAAACACACAAGTGTGTTTTTTTTTTTTTTTTTTTTTTCTTGGTGGGGGATGGGTTCGGTCGGCTTTATGGAATGGTAAAAATTTCAATCCGGAGGGGAAAAGGGGCTCCAATGCTCCAGCGCTCGCGGTCAAGCTTATCTGCATAATGACCATGATGAACAAGCCATCAGCGAGAGAAAGGGCCTCCAAATTCCCCTTCAGATGCATGTTGATTGTGTTTGTTCGTGGCGGTTACGTTGATGAGGGAGCAATATGGAGGAGGCTGGATGGACACTTGGTGCGCGTTACCGTTAAAATAGCAGACGTCTCTTGACGGAGAACAAACAGCAAGGGGAGAGCCAAATCAAGGCATCTCCGAAGGCTCTCGAGAATGCAAATTCAAAAGCACTTCATTACACGCTTTTTCCCTGCAATCTTGTGTCTAAGAGACTGAACTAAGTGGTTAATCAAGCCCCCCAAAAATTCACTGCCCGTGGGGGGGGGGTGGAGCCAGGTGGGTCGGCCCCTGGCTTCACGTGTAAGACCAGAGCTACATGTGCATCCAGAGAAATCCATGTAGAAAATGGCAAACGTACATTCAGATGCATTCTAAAGTTAAAAAAGAGAACGTTGATTCCAATTATCTGGAGAATAAAGAAGTTTCTCTGTTGTGGTCCAGAAATGCGACCCAGTGGGACGTTGGTGAAAGGTTCTGTGAGGCTAACTTTGTGATAGAAAGCCTTTTATTCTTACATTCTGTAGCATTAACTTGACACGCTGTCCGGACTGTTCCGCTGGCAGAAACCCTGATCGCACAGATCCTCTGTTGTTGGATACTGAATGTTGTAATGTAATATCCCAGCGCAGAACACGGCCACTATGATTCCATTAACATTACCCTAACCGACTTAGTGGCATTATAATTCTTAATGCATTTTGATTCTGAAATTCTTCTCCTACCTAAAGCAAATGACCTCCTCCTCACCCTAATAAATCCAAAGCACAAGTGTAAACAAACAGCTTTCAAAAATGAAACGGTGTCCCAGCATGATTTAGTTCCGTATCCACAAATAAGTTTAGAAATTTCAACCTTGTCCAGTCTTTTCAGAATTTAACTCCATTATTTTATTATGCCATATCCCACAATCACCGGAACATACAGCCTTGGGACTGTTGACCCAATGAAAAAGGTTTGATTTGCATTTTTATTCTGCCAGCATACGCCATCACTTCCTTATTTGCCCTATCCTGATATTCAAGGTAAAGTTTAGTATCCCCGAAGGGGTAGTTTGGTACATCATAGTGATGTTCACTCCAGCAAGTTTACCAGAGACTTTGGAAGAGAAACTGGCCCACAGCATTACGGATTCTCAGATACACCTGACAGGGAGCAAGAGCTGCTTAATGATATTATGGTTTCAGGTCACACACACACACACCTGAGGTGAGGCGTAGCCTCATCTAACCAAAGCACACAGTTCTAGTCTCAAAGATACTCAACTAAAAGGTTTTTCCTGGCAAACTTTACAAATAATAGATGGATGGATGGATGGATGGATGGATGGATGGATGGATGGATGGATGGATGGATGGATGGATGGATGGATGGATAGATAGATAGATAGATAGATAGATAGATAGATAGATAGATAGATAGATAGATAGATAGATAGATAGATAGATAGATAGATAGATAGATAGATAGATAGATAGATAGATAGATAGATAGATAGATAGATAGATAGATAGATAGATAGATAAGCTTTGGAAGTGGCTAGTTTCTTGTAGCCATTTCATTACTCTACACTCATCCCCTTTCCCTACTGTCAGTGGCTCTGTCTTTCCCATGTTTAAGAATGACTGAAAGAAATGGACTTCTGCGTTGTCTCATATTTACACCCGAAGCTAAAATGAAAGTCATGGATTCTGAATTAATAGTTTCAAGACCCACTGATAAACTTTAAAAAGTAAATTAGCCTAGGCATTTTTAACACGGGGGTTGCCTAGAAACGCTGAGCTGACAGCGGGGTTTCATTTTCGTGTTAAGTCTTATTACTGGCCTGATGTCATTTAGCAATAAAAAAAAAAGTAAGCACATCTACCATTTCGTTATCTAGTATTACATGTTTAGGCAGCTTTCAGATTCCTGTGTGTCAGTTTGTCTCTTCCTACTATGATTTGGTACCATTAGGCTTCGTTCCCAGCTTCCTCTGTGCCACATGCCACCGGGCCCTTGGGCACCCCGCGTGTTGCCAACCCATTGGTATCAGTGTGGTTGGGTAAATGGACTGTAAATACAACGTAATGGCAAGAAAAGCAGCATATACGTTTAGTCAGTTAACATTAATGTCCTTAAACCATGACACGGGAGCTTGTTATTTGCCTTTGTCAAGTATTTTCTTGAATTATGGAGATGAATGATCATGAAAATACTCAAATCCCACATATACTTCAATTCAGTTGAGATCAAGGCCCCTGACCAAAGCAAACTGAGTCTGACTGACCTCCTCCTGATGAATAATTCACTAAGTGTCTTAGAATCAGACTCCACCACAGCAGACTATGGGTAGGACATAAAAGAAATACTTTAAACCATCAAATGTCAAAGGAAAATAAGAAACGTCTCCCTGCAGCGTATGCAATAACGGTACCATTCGGTAACCATGTTGGTCACGTACAAAACGAACAAAACTGGGACCATCAACAGCCCCTTCTGTTGCAAGTGTACAATAACTTTGTAAGTTTGAATCTGTTTATTTTTAAATAAATAATAAACCTTCCCAACCTCAGTTCGCTGAGGGCGTGTTTTCAGCGCAGGCCTGCAGACTGCCGTCATGCTACGTCGGTGGAGCCACGGCCAGTCCAAATTACCGGACACAAGCAGTGCTTAAAGCTAAGACATTGAACGTGGATTGTGCAAATATTGAACAAAATCTTTCAGCCTGCCAACCTAACTGAGATGTCAATGGAATGATACCCACCCCCCCCCACCCCTTTTAAACAAAACCAGCTCAGATCCGTCCGTCCGTCTTCTTCCGCTTATCCGGGGTCGGGTCGCGGGGGCAGCAGCTTCAGTAGGGAGGCCCAGACGTCCCTCTCCCCAGCCACTTGGGCCAGCTCCTCCGTGGGAATCCCAAGGCGTTCCCAGGCCAGCCGGGAGACATAGTCCCTCCAGCGTGTCCTGGGTCTTCCCCTGGGCCTCCTCCCGGTGGGACGTGCCCGGAACACCTCACCAGGGAGGCGTCCAGGAGGCATCCTGACCAGATGCCCGAGCCACCTCAACTGGCTCCTCTCGACGTGGAGGAGCAGCGGCTCTACTCTGAGTCCTCCCCGGATGACTGAGCTCCTCACCCTATCTCTAAGGGAGAGCCCAGACACACTACGGAGAAAACTCATTTCGGCCGCTTGTATCCGGGATCTCGTTCTTTCGGTCACGACCCAAAGCTCGTGACCATAGATGAGGGTAGGAACGTAGATCGACCGGTAAATCGAGAGCTTCGCCTTTTGGCTCAGCTCTCTCTTCACCACAACGGATCGGTACAGCGCCCGCTTCACAGGAGACACTGCACCAATCTGTCTGTCGATCTCCCGCTCCATCTTGCCCTCATTCGTGAACAAGACCCCAAGATACTTGAACTCCTCCACTAGGGGCAGCACATCCTCCCCAACCCGGAGAAGGCACTCTACCCTTTTCCGGTTCAAGACCATGGTCTCGGATTTGGAGGCACTGATTTTCATCCCGGCCGCTTCGCACTCGGCTGCGAACCGCTCCAGTGAGATCCAGCTCAGATCACCTCATATAATCTGCCTTCCCTCCATAACTGTGAAATGGGCGGGCCAGATCACTAGGATTTACTTATGACACATGGGTTTCTGTCCCTGATTCTGTTACTTTTCAGTAGCTAGAATGTGATGCATATGATCGTGTGTGTGTGTGTGAGAGAGAGAGAGAGAGAGAGAGAGAGAGAGAGAGAGCGGACCCCTTGACACTTGGTATAACACTTACAGTTGGAAAATGTGACTCAGGATGCTCCGACAGGAAACCGAGATAAAGACAGAGTGGCTGAGCGCAGTGAGGTAGACATAGGGTGTGTGTGGTGTGTGTGTGTGTGTGTGTGTGTGTGGGGGGGGGGGGGTGATCATGGTTTGAGCGTGATATTTGATTTCTTTGGGACTGGATTTGTCTAACCGACGGACTGTCTGATCTGATGGAGAGCTGGCGGAGGCTTTGACTGTGAAGAACAGACACAACAGCTCTCTGTCATCTAGACGAAGGTCCCCTTAAATAGCCTGCCTGAGCCTCCTTTGTACCTCCAAATGTTTTGGTCGCTTCCCTTTTGCTTTTTATTCTAATCAATACCCTCGGTACAGTGAAGCGGCGTTCGTCTGCAGACTTAAAATAAGAGCCTCTTCTCTTTCAGGTGAAACTTGTATGGGGCTGTGTCTTCGTCTGGTTTACCTGCAAGGTCTTTTGATCCCGGCGGTTACGCGACGGCGTTTGATTTCTTGGGTACTTTGACGGTTTGGAGGATGTCAAAAGGCCTCCCAGTGTCTGAAGTCAGATCAGAGGAGAGAAAGAGAGAGAGAGAGGGAGAGAGAGAGAGAGAGAGAGAGAGGGCCTGAAAAGCAGGTGTCCAGCTGGGAGAAGATCAGAAGAGACTCAAACTTTAGCGAGAGCCATTGTGAGGGACACGACGGCTGTTCAGCTCGCACAACTTTTCCCTTTGTGTGTGTGTGTTTGTCTCGCTCCCTCGCTCGCTTTTCATGCGGCTGTCTTTTCCCTCTCTTATCTTCACCTCAGAATATTGAATGGCTCAGTTAAAGGTCTCTGAGGTTTTATCAGATTTCTTTTTTTTTTTCTTTTTTTTTTTGCCAAAATAAGCCGTGTGTGTGTTCTCCATCAGTAGTCTCTTGAGGTTCAGCCCTCTGTGTGTGACCGAGGGGGTGCTGGTCTTCAAACAGCACGCTGGGATAAAGTCACATTTTAAGTCGGATTAAAAAAAAAAAGCATCCCAGTTTCATCTTCACGCAAGTAATTGATTGCGCCCAGGGTTTGTCCAAAAAGGGTCCTGAAAAAAATGAAAGCAGTTCTTGAGTTATTTTTTTTTCTTTTTGTTTTTAATGGAATGATCAATCTTTTTATTTGCCAAATTTATGCACCATGTCAGCCAATGTATGCGGAGATATGATCAAATTACTTTTGGCGATTTGCACTGAAGGGGATGTTTCACGTGTTTTGAAGGGGCAACTGTGCCCTCTAGTGGATCAACAGCAAAGCTAACTAACTTTGGAAACCTTTTTTTTTAGGCCCTTTGATCTTTTTTTCAAGGATGTTAACTAGATTAAATGGTGCATAAAAAAGGAAAGCGTCTTAAACAAAGCGCACAGTTTGGGTAAGTGATTAGCTTATAGTTGATTTGATGTGCAAGATTGATTTCTATGAACTAGTCTTTATAGAATATTCTGAGATTGCACAGTTATATTTAGTCTTAATCTATGAGCAATGCATTGCAATATTTTTTTTTTTTTCTGCAGACAATTTTTTGTTTAGATTGTCCTGTTATGCTAGAATTGTGTTTATTTCTATTGCCTCTGAATTTTAAATAATATTTGTGCAGGTCAGAATAGAACCCCTATTTGTAACCAAGCAAATGTAGTTTTTTTTTTTTTTTTTTTCTGGGGTCCTACTCTGAAGGTATCTATTAAAGGAAAAATGCTGCATTGTTGAGTTTGATAAAAAAAAAAAAAAAAAAACTTTAGAAATTATTTGAACTTTGTAAAAGAAGATGGGTAAAATGTGGTCATAAAGCGATGGATATGGTCAGTGATAAATAACGATTGACTCATTTCATTAATAAGGGGTCCAAAGCGAGCAAAGAAAAATATTGTCCACACTATTACTTCACCACAACCGGTAGCTTCAGTTTTAGCCAACAGGAGGAGCACACAGCGAGGATTTCTGCTGCTTTAATGTTTGATGTTTGTATTGCCCAAACCTTGGTTTCTCCTCTAGAAGGCAGTTTAAGTCCACACAACTCCCTGGAAGTTTTCTCTTCTTTTCAAGACTGCAGAAATCATTGTAGATCAGCAGTTTCTGAAATGCTCAGACTGGCCCAGAGTGACCATGTTGAAAGTTGCTTTGCTCTCCTTTTTTGATATATATGGATGCTTGGTTTGAACTTCCCCATCTAGAAGCTGCCACAGCGTGTCAGTCCTCCTTTCAGTGTTTATTTTTCTAGTCCAAACCATTGCTCCTTATGTGCATGCCCCCCAAACCTCATTCCCCTCTTTTCTCTGAGATGTTTCAGACTTTGTCAGTGTTCTGGTCCACAAACGGTAACACGCTCATCCTTGGGCATCATCAGAACATTTGTGTTGATGCTCCCAATAATCATCAAACTGCATCTTGTTAGAGAGAGGACATTTACCCCTGTTTTACACCTGAGCCGAGGAAAACGAAAGCAGCTGGTTAAGCGCTCAAGTGATGCTTCTGATCTGCTAGTCCAGGGGTTCCCAAAGTGGGTGGGTCGGTCAGGAGATCCGCGTGGGGTTCACGTGACGAGATGTCAGAGAATATCCTAGTTTTAATACAGCAAATGTATGCCTTCATCATGGAAAATCACAATTTTCTTTATGACTTTTCAAGATCGGATAACATCCAAGTTTTTTTCTCTCGCAAATATTTGACATTAATCTCATAATGAGTTTTTTGTGGATATTTACTGCTTTATGGCCCATTAATTTATTCCCTTTAATCTATGCTTGCCCTAATATTATTTTTCGCCTGGAAATTATAAGAATAAAGTTAGAATGTTGTGTATTGGGTTGGGGGGCACTTTATCTCTGACCTATCTGGTGTTTGCCCTGTCCATCATCATCATGCGGGCTTGCCCACTAATATACTTCAGTGGCCTTCAGAGAACTGCAGGATTAATACAGAGTTTGATTTAACTCAGGGGTGGACTCCATTGGGTGACATCTAATAAATATCCATCCGCACATGATTTTATTTGGGTGGGTATCTGAGTGGAAGTCAGCATTTTGTTAGTTTTGTGTATCACATACAATTCTAATAAACTCTCGCTCTGAATGATCGAAGCCTAGGTTTTACGTTACACAAGTTGGAAGAAAAAAAAAAGCTTTGAGGGGTTTGAATACTTTTGCAAGGAGCTTTACCATTGCAAAATGCAGTGAAAGAGAACGCCTCTTCCTTTGTGTGTTCCGATTATTTATAGAGGATGTTTTATATGGCCACGGCCTAATAATAAACGGACTGACAGAAGCGCCTGGCGAGGCTCAGCTCCAATAAAGCCGCTAAAAAGGCATCACTAATCGATCTCCGACGCACGAGTCTTTTTTTTTTTTTTTTTTTTTTTTTTTTTTTGCGTGGCTCTCCGCTAGTATCAAAGCAATCAAGCCAGGCTGTGCTCGTCTTCTGCAGCAATGGCGACTGCGGTGAAGCTCAACACCGGCGCTCAAATGCCCATCCTGGGTCTGGGCACATGGAAGGTGAGTTTGTCTGAAGGCTGTTGCTCTAGCTAACAGCACCTGCTTTAGTTGAGCTGGGCTAGCCGAGCGTTTAGAAGGAAAGCAGGACACGGCACTGAGCTTAAAAAAAAAAAAAAAAAAGTTTGGCTACTTCCTGTTTTGATCCCATTTTTTTCCTTTTGAATGCGATTCCGTTTCGTTTTTATTGCATAACTTGTTGTAGCTTTTGCATTTCGATAAAGTGTCTTGCACTGACCGTGGCTAATATATACGCGCTGTGCAGGCAGTTTTAGTTTTTTTTTTACATACACAGGAGCGGTGTGCACACTCTCTACGGCGAGATCGCTGAAGTAAAGTAAAAACAAGCATATTTATTCACTGAGAATCAGCAAAATCGCAGATACTTTTGTGTAGACTGAATTAGAGGAAGAAGCTTCCTGCCCGATCCCCGAAATCTGTGTGCATTTATTTCCCCCTTTCTAAACGTTAAAACGCCTGAACAGAAACATCCTTAGCGTGTCCTTGTAGTTAAATAAAAAAAAAAAAAAAAATATATATATATATATATATATATATATATATATATATATATATATATATATATATATATATTATATATATATATTATATATATATATATATATATATATATATATATATATATATATTACATATATGCTGGTTTGGCTTTATTTGTCACGCCTTGTCTGTCTGCCTTGTGGTGACATAACAGCAGGATCGCTGACAGCGCCCCTTCCTCCTCTCCTCCCCTTTTTATTTATGGGGAAATAATCATAGTTAAATAAAAACTCCAGAAACTTATGCCGGGTGTTTTTTGAAACTTTTTTCCCATATAAATGGCGTTCTGTATGACGCTGTCTGAACTTATTTGTCATGTCTAGACAAGGATGGGACAAGTAATAGCAAGAATGCAAAATGTTCTTTTCAGATATTAGGTACCAGGGGCGGTGCTAGTCGTTTGGGTGCAAATGCTCCTTATTTCCGAACTTCTCAATGTGAATGTTTTTGCAATACTCTTGCAATAAGTTAGAGGAGGAATAAAAAATCTTGAACGAAAACACAAAACTAATTATGCATCAACAATGGCACCTAAACCATTGTGGAGGTAATTAACAGAGACAGCATATTTTAATTGGGGTTAAGATGAAGAGACAAAGTATAATAAATAAAATGCAACAATGGGGAGTATAACGCAGAACTAGGATTCATCCTGTCAAGTGCTGCTGGAATAAAACAGATTTTTTTTTTTTTTTCAAATGATCATGAAAAGTTTGGTTTTCCTGAGGAAGAATCATTTCGGGGAGCTTGTCAAAACTTTGTGCTCAAAGTCTGCAGAATTTATACATAATATTCCAGATTAACAGACTTTAACACCGCTGTTCAGAGTAAATCCTTTCCTTGTTGAATTAGGAAAGATCTAATGGACTGAACTGTGTTATAATTTCTCATTGTTTGTATTTATCATGTTTTCCATTTGTTCAAAGCAGCTGAGGGTTGCTTCAGTAGTGAAGTCGTCAGCTCTTGACTTTGTTCGGTGCCCATAACTACCTCTGATTGTTGTTGTTGTTGTTGTTGTTGTTGTTATTATTATTATTTCAGCTGTTTATCTATCCATCCTTTTATTCGTCCAGCCACTGGTCCATTTGTTCCATCTTTTCTTCTTCCTCTGTCCTCTTTGTCTCTAGTTTTTTGCAGGTCTCATACGTAGAGCCTGGCCTCTGTAGATGTAGCTGCTTTGTACGTATGGCGAACGTTTCAGCTTACAATTTGCGATTTTTGACAAGCAAAATGGGTTGGAACCCCAAACTAGGGCTGGACAATAATTCAATAACAATATGTATCGATCGACAGGCGTATATCGATGATAGAAAAAAGGGGTCAATAAAAAGTTCAATAAAATAAGTTTTCCTTTCTTGCATTCTAGGCAGAATTACATTAATATTACATCATCACATCCTCCCAACCAATCGTAAACCTAGACCCAGAAACGCTCCGCCCTCTTCAAAGAGTTCAGAGAGCACACTTTTTTTTTTTTTTTCTTTTTTAAAACTTTCTTTTTTAAAAGTTTTGGTTAAAAATACGGTTGAGTAAAGGGTTAAGTTTGTGTTCAGTGTTTGTGTGTTCTGCTTCTAAAAACTGGTTGCTAAGCAACAGCATAAAATAGCCAGGGCTGCACTTAAAATATGTTTTGAATTTGTTGATAATTATCGATATCGATCAATATGATTTCTGTTTTATCGATATGCTTTTTTCCTATATCGTCCAGCCCTACCCCAAACTGCAGACTGAAGATTTTTTTTTTTCCTTTTATTAAAAATAATGTGTGTTTATTTTTCTGGCTCACAAAAGCAATTCAGGAAGCGCCGAGCGCCTCAAGGTTTAGATTTACTCAAGGCGAAAAGCCAGTTGTGTCTAAACCGGCCGCTGTTTTTCTTTTCCATCAGTCTCCCCCCGGGAAGGTGGCAGAGGCCGTGAAAGCGGCCATCGCAGCTGGTTACAGGCACATCGACGGGGCGTACGTCTACCAGAACGAGGCGGAGGTGGGCGAAGGGGTCAACGCCAAGATCGCCGACGGCACGGTCAAGAGAGAAGATGTTTTCGTAGTCAGTAAGGTGAGACGTCATCGCAGGCGGCTTAATGTCGGATGCACTGTAGAAGTCCGCGCTGCTTTCCTAAACGTGTTTTTTTTTTTTTTTTTTTTTTTTACAGCTGTGGTGCACTTTCCATGAGAGGTCCCTGGTGAGGAAAGCCTGTGAGAAGACGCTCAGCGATCTGAAACTGGACTACCTAGACCTGTATCTCGTGCATTGGCCCATGGGGTTTAAGGTGAGAAAACGTCATTCACGTGTGATGGCTTCTACTGTTTTTTTTTTTTTTTTTTTATAGGCAGCTTAAATTGTGTCACATAGAAATGTAATATATGTTCAAGACTGATCGGTTTCTTGGTGATGTATTGCTAACATTTGGGAAATGTGCTTTTTTTAATTTTCATCCAGTCTGGTGGTGAACTCTTTCCTTTGGATAGTAACGGAGAGACGATCAGCGACGGTACTCACTTCCTGGAGACGTGGGAGGTAAGCTGGGAAAACCTACCTAATCTCTTCTGTAGTTGGACGAAAAAACATCCCATCGCAGACAGCCAAGTGTCGCCTTTTGGGATGAGGATATGTCACCGGTTTGAGCAAAAAAAACAATGTTGCAGGAGGAAAAGTCGCCGTGCATGTTCTGTTGTTGCATCGTCTTCAACTAGGTTTTAGTTTTACCACTTTGCAGACGAACAGATCTATTAAACAATAAATGGTTTTCGTGCCTGAAGGGGGAAAAAAAATATGAAAACCCCCTGATTAAAAGAATTACAACTCTTCACCAGGCTTGTTTTAGATTCCGAATATTTCTAAGATTCAAGCTAAGTTGTATTTTGACTCTGGGACTCTGAACATATTTTTCTCCCAGAAAGACCAGGAACCCTTTTGTAGACTTAGGCTGTTTTTTTTTGTTTTTTTTTTTTAAATATGTGTCTAAAAGCCAAACTGTCTTAAGTAAATTACAGGGGGTGCTCCTCTTACTGGGGTGCCACTGTGAGGTCGGGGGACAAAAACTTCCACCAGATTTAAAGTTTAGAAAAAAATAAAAAAAGTTTACTCAGACTGATGCAGCCTTAATCTAAATTAAATTTTATACATAGTGATTATTTAACGGTGAACAAATCAAACTCAAGTTTACTAAAAAGCTTCAATCAGAATGCCACCAGCCTGCTTTTATGTTTCTTTTCAGTCATCAGTAATAAACATATTGGATCTAATGTTTTCCCCTTGTTGTTTTTTTTTTTTTCATACTTTTTCTTATTATTCTCAGGCGATGGAAGAGCTGGTTGATGCTGGTTTGGTCAAAGCTATCGGCGTCTCGAACTTCAACAAGGACCAGATCGAGGCCATCCTCAACAAGCCCGGTCTGAAGTACAAGCCTGCCAACAACCAGGTAAGGTCGTGTTTCCCTCAGCCGCCACATTAATGAACCATTGTTTGGGTCTCTCTGAAAGTGCATAAGTAACGGCATTATCCATGTTGTCCAACCTGCTCTGAGAAATAAATCTCCCGGTAATTCTTAATGGGCCGCAGCAGCCTTCCCCTCCGGCCAGACCAATTAGCCGGAGTGACCTTATATTTTTGTGCCTCTGCAGACCCATTGCTCACAATCTCTGTTCTGCTCGGGCTTCTTATAAGATTAAAGAGTCATGTTGTTTTTTTCCTCCCATCTGCCTGTTGTCCCCATATACATCAAACAACAATCTCTTCTGTGTTTTGTATCAATAAATCTGCAATTTGTCTCATTTCTTATACTCTTGAACTTTTTGCACATTTTTTGTCACGTTCCAACCACAAGCATCAGTGTTTCATTAGGCAGATATGATAGACCAGCACAAAGTTGCGTGTCAATGTTAAATGAAAACAATGCATTAGTCTTAAGTTTTTTATTTATTTTTTTATTTTTTTTACAAATAAAAATCTGAAAAGTGCAGCCTGCATTTGTATTCATCCCACAAATGCTGCCTTTGGAGGAGCTGCAGAGATCCACCCTTTGTGTGAGAAAATCTGTTGACGCATTATTAATAATGAACCCTCTACAAAGCTGACCTTTATGTGACAGCGGCGTGAAGACAGCTATTGTTTAAGCCATGTAGGGAACTCTGCAAACCTGTGGAAGACGATACTTTGGTCATATGTGTCCAAAACCAAACTTTTTTTCTTTTTTTGCCTATGTGCAAAACGTCAAGTTTGATAGGAAGCCATGAACCATAATGGTGGCGCCATCATGCAGTGAAAAGGCTTTTCTTGAGCGAAAACAAGGTCACTGGACAAAGTTGAGGCCAAGAAGAACGCTGCAAATCTTGGGGAACTGGTGGAGAACTAAATATTTTTCTTTCTTTTCCATTTTTTTCCCCATTGTGTAGTTCCATTTTGCTGCCGGTTTCCATGTAGAGTTCCTGTCCTACCAGATACGATGTTATCTTTGTATCGATGTAAAGATTTGAGTCTTGTGCTTTGGGAGCAGCCACCGGGTTCTGTATAAAAAGTAAATTATTCCTGTTTACAAGAAGATATTTTAGGATGGTCACACCTAGCATGCTGTAGAATGCTGCAGCGAGGAGAAGGTCCTTTCAGTATTAAGGCAGAGTAGAACGCAGGCCACGTGTTTCTAAAATTCCCCCCATGTTTTTTTGGGAGGGGGAAGAAATGCAGCTATGGTTTTAATTTAACAGTTATGCACTACAGTACATTGTGTCCTACTGTATCCCATGAAACTCCAGTAAAAAATACATAGTTTGTGGTTGTAATGTGAAAACTCAATATCTTTCCAGAGGTCGGTTCTGCAGAAATCCAAACAAATGTATCTCTCATTGAATTTTGAGTGTAATGTCCTTCAGCTTTTACTGATTTGTGCTGAGTATTGTTTTTTTTTCTTTCTTTTCTATCTTTTGGGTTCATTTGTTTTTTCTAGATTGAGTGCCACCCGTACCTGACCCAGGAGAAGCTCATCAACTACTGCCACTCTCAGGGCATCACGGTGACCGCCTACAGTCCTCTCGGGTCCCCTGACAGACCCTGGTATGTTGGACTTCACAGCTCTGTCAAAGCTGCGTTACTGCTTCCTGAAACTACTGATGTGTGGGAACGATGGCATTTACTGCCATAGAAAGGGATAAAACTGAACATCCACGTGATGCCGGTCATCTGTTGTGTAGGACACAGTGATGCTAATCTAAAAGACTTTTACCTGCTTTGTTTGACAAAAAAATCCAAGTTTCAAACTTTGTTGCAATGAAAAAAGTGTTTATATATATATATATATATATATATATATATATATATATATATATATATATATATATCTATATATATATATATATATATATATATATATATATATATATATATATATATATATATATATATATATCAGTGTTGTAGTACTCGAGTCCGAGACTCGAACTCGAGTCCGAGTCATTAGCTAAATTTAGAGACTCTTGACTTGGACTTGCGCACTGATGACTCGAACTTGGACTCCTACATTCAGATCATTCTGACTCGGAAATTGAGAAAAAGACTCGACTTTTTTTTTATATCATTAGGCTATAATTTTAATATGTCATTAGAATATTATTTGGTGTATGATTTTAATATCTAAATGTCGTACCGCGCACGTGACGTCACCATCTCATGAGCAACGCCCCTTGCCGCTAAGGAAGGGCAAACAGTGTGAGAGCGCACGTAGCAACCAGCCGTTACAGATGCAACATATACAACGATATGACCGACTTTACAGCTGTTAAACTTTCACAAGAGGATGTCCAGGCGCCCATTTTACTGGTAGAACTGTGGAACAACATACCAACGTTCAGCTCAAACGATGGCTTGAGTGTCGAGGGCTCGGAAAGACTGGAAAACTGGCCAAGTTGATAGAAAGGTAAGTCGTTGTTTTTCTCCTGCTCGGCGTTCACGGTGTCATTGGCCGTTTCTTTCTGTTTGTAGTCACCGTCCAGGAATCAGTATAAATTGTCCGGCCCGCCGAACAATTTAGTCCGGTCCGGTGGCCAAATGCATTATCATTATCCAACGGCTATATCTCCTCGCTGCATCGACCGATCCACACCAGATATGTTGTGAGTCATGGGGGAAAGCTGCCGAACGCGTTTGTGGGAATCGACCGGTGGACGGGCGAGGAAAATGCATGACAGCATCTGCGGTGGCGGGCGGCCGGCGGTGCGCGAACCCCGCCGGCCGGCCAGAGCCGCGGCGGTGGCCAATAGGCCGGAGTGCGCTTGGCTGCGAGGGCCGATCGACGCCGCTTGCGGCTTTAACATCCTTCATATGCGGCCTGTCAGCGTACCTCGAGTCGCTGTTGCACGTTCCATAACAACAATGTTTAAAAACCATGGTTAGGAGACGTCTTTGACTTGGAAAAAGCAGTAGTTTTACCGAGTAAAACCAAGGGTAACTACAGCGAAAGAGTTATTAGTGCAATGGAATGTTACTGCTTCATGTCATACATCACACGTCACGGCAAGTTCCTACAACGAACTTGGATCAATAGTGACTCGACTCGGACTCGACTCGGATTTTTTTTTTTATGACTTGGACTTGACTCGGACTTGAACACTGGTGACTCGAACCTGGACTCGGACTCGAGGCATAGTGACTTGACTACAACACTGATATATATATATATAAATAAATAAAAAAATGCTGTCAAATTACAATCATCCACCATGTAATTCCATCCTTTTCCGAGGAATTGTTCCATTGTGTAACATGGCCTCTAGAAATAAATAAATGGTATCAATGGAATAAATAGATTAGGTCTTTTAGTGCAATTAATGTATTCTGTGTTTTCATATTCAGTCGGTAACAGTGAGCCACGCTAGCAGGAATTTCAAAAATGACTAAAATATTTAGGATATTGTTGTTTTTTGTTGTTGTTTTTTTTAAATGAGCACCACTTGATTTGGTGACTGTTATTGTATTTATCTCTGCTTTTTGCCCTGTCACATCCCCTTTGGTTAGTTTCAGCATGTGACTGTCGTTCCTCCTTCTTTGTAGTTAGTGAACTAAAATTGGCTACATCAGGAATTGTGTTTTCTTGTTAAAATAGAAGTCAGATACATTTTCATGTTGCCGGTTGTTCTTTTGTTCTCCTTGCAGTCGACAAGCCGCGATTGACCCTTGTAAATAATTACGTTTTCAGGGCTAAGCCAGAAGACCCCTCCCTGTTGGATGATCCCAGCATTAAAGCCATCGCTGACAAGCACAAAAAGACTGCTGCTCAGGTACAGAAAAGGTTTCAGGGCTGATGGTGGTGTCACAAAACTGAATGCGGGTTCCTCTTTTGCCTGCATCAGTAATCGTTACACAGATCAGAGATTTTTGTTGCTCTTTGTCTAGCGCTGGCTTCTTCATTAGACCACATTATCAGAATATCTTTAATATCTCACCTGCATCCTGTTTTTTCCAGGTTCTGATCCGCTTCCACATCCAAAGAAACGTAATCGCGATCCCAAAGTCCATCACTCCACAACGCATTCAGGAGAATTTCCAGGTAGTTCCCTTTGCTTTTCAGAGCCCCCTTTGGTGTGCTTTTCTTTTTCTGAATCAGCCCAAGAGTCTTTGAAATATTCCAGGTGTTTGACTTTCAACTGACCGACGAGGAAATGAAGACCATTCTGGGATTCAATCGGAACTGGAGAGCCTGTCCCATGCATTGGTAAAAAAAAATTATACTATTGTACTGTTGTTTGATGCTTTTTTTTTTTGCCTGATTGTAAGATTTTTTTTTTTAAAGTCAGAATAAACGTTTACAGAAAATCTTTGCTATTTTAAAAGATATTGGTGTTCAAAAATCTAACACGTCTCATAACTTGTTCGTGATGTCCAGTTACCTTTTACTTACTTAAGCACTTAGGATTAAACACATTAAGAGTGACCAAGTTCTAATATGTCATTAGGTTATTTTTATAGTCTAACTCAACATTTAATCCACTATTTTAATATAAGAGAAAAGATTTAAAGGTGGGCAGGAAAAAATAAGGTCATCCCAAACCTGTTAAACGATCTGGATAATTAGGCTACGTTTACACTTTTTGAGGTGGGTTTTCATACTACTAGTAAACGATGCCGTCATCAGACTTCTGTCTGAACGGTTCAAGACCGTAAAGCGACCAACCTACTTCTGGAATAAGAATTAATTTCTTCAGATCGATTCCCCGTTCACCAGTGGTAATCAAATCTCACTCGAAACAAGCCTGCTTGGCCTGTCAGGTTGCTTTTTGGATCGAAATGCGGTTTCTCGTCGTAAACATATTTCTGACATGTGGAGGATCCTGGCTTTGGATTCCGAACCAGACTACGCATGTTATAGGAGAAACAATAACTTTAGTTAAATAAAGGATGTTGATGATGATCGTCAGTCAGCACATTAATTGAATCCCTGCAGAGATGGTTACAGGGATTATGGCAAACAGTTCCTTCAGTCTGATCTCTCTGTTTCTAACTAGACAGAACTTAGGCCAACTAATGTACGGTCTCCCACGGCTTGAGAAGGGTCTCCCACACAGCAGCTGCCAAACCACAAGATGTGTACTCCCTTCGGATTGCGAAACATTCTCTCAGGCTTCTCATGGATAACTTACAATGGCCGAATCTGTTAGTCTGACCTTGCCGGTGTAAATCTGCCTAAGCAAGTACTTTCGGTGCAACGATACTAGAGTTAATGGCCACACATGGAAACGTATTTAACCAGAAGAGGTAGCAGAAAGGAACTTTCCATACCACACGAACCAGAAAAAGAGTAACTTATGGTTTAAAGGTGTGTCTGTATCGTATAATCCAAAGAAACATGCAGTCCACAAAAAAGTGCTAAATCCCAGTGCTGTGATAGTTAGCCCGGACTTCTTTAGGAGGACAAGGTTTCTGGTTCGGGGTTGTTTCATTTTCTTAAAGACAGAACACCTGCACTGCAGCAGACACTTCTGGGAAAGGAGCCATCATGAGGGACTAATCAGCCAATCAGAAACAGATACTAAAGAAAATATCGCTTTACAATATATAAACTTTCAGTAAATGGGGTGACAGCACTTGTGCAGGGCAGATTTTCAACAATGTCTGTGGTCACAATAATGTTTTTAAAAAATAAATAAAAAAACAAAATAATAAAAGTAGCTTATTATTTTATGTAGCTACGCTAACAGCTAAATAACGGGTACACTTTTGTCTCCGTGATAAGATGGGCAGGACAACAAGCTGCCTTTACAGATGACATGTCTAAATGAGAGGTATTTATTACATTTTTAATGTTTTCTCTTTCTTCTCTCTGTAGGGGGCTCAAGCACAAGGACTACCCATTCAACACCGAGTTCTGAAAGGTAGCCAGCCGGTTTCATACAGGTGCACAAGTCAGCTCCCAAACCCTCTGGAATCGCTGTTTGGTTTTTAGTGGGTGAAAGAAATATTGAGCCCAATGAGATGACCTGCCTTTTCTACTTCTTTGTTTCTCTCTTCTGTTTTGTTGCAAATGTTACAGCTTGTATTCAACGTAGCATTGAGTTACTGAATCCCTTAATCGTTGTTATCCATGGTGAATGTTGACCTTTTTTAAACAAAATCTAAAAAATCTAAGTTTGACATTAATTTCTAATTTGGGTGATGAGCTTCCTGTGGGAGAAAAACTTATTTTTCCTGTAATAACACTTTTATTACATGATCTGTTACATTAAATACACTCCTTCTGTGTGCGACTTAAGCAGAGGTACCCGTGCAAACGGGTTTACATTTTATTTGCGAATTTCCAAGCACTTACCACTAAAAAAAACACGTGTTGCAATCCGAACACTCGTCTGCGGATGAATCATATGTGGCGCTTTGCAGTCATGTGTATCAACCCTGTTACGCAACAAGCTCCAGCTTTCACTTCTCATGTTATCTGTGTGTGTTAAGCAGTACAATAAAGTCATGTGGGCTTATTATGTCACAAGTTGATGCCGTTTTCTATCATTAGCAGAGAGAGAAATAAACCTAGAGGTTAATGTTTGACTCTTTTATGAAATCGGAGTCTTTTTATAACGGGGTAATTTCCATCAAGTGTGGGGCTTTCAAGTACAAAAAAAGAAGTCGGACATTAAAAATCCCATTTCAAACTTGAAGTTTTATTTCATCAACAAATTCTGTAGATGTTTCATAAATGGCAGTGGATAAAAAAAAAAAACGTATAAAACCATCATAAAAAAGTAACCGATTGTTACAGATGTCTTCTCTTCATTACCGTTGCATTTGGTTCATACAAATCGACGTACCCAGTCCAGTGATTTTTACATTTTATTTTTATTTCAGGTGTATGGAGTTTCATCCACGTTTGTAATGATCACTGCAAATCAGCCTTCATTTACTTCCCTTTTAACTTTGAACCATTTCAGTCCAAAGTGAGGGAGTGTATCCAAGCCCTTCTTTCCCTTTTTAACCGATCTACTAACAATTTCTGCATGAGATTTTCCTGCAGGCTCCATAGACGGGGCAATAATCAGCCAGCAATTTAATTAAATCCAATGTTTATTTGGTTTAGCAAAGAAATATCCAAACAGAAATAGTGCTGCATTGGCTAGTATTCTGTATTGAAGGGGTAGTCTTTATGCTTTACAGCCCTGTTGGTGGGGGAAAAAGAAAAGGAACAATGTTAGTGGGCAGTTTAATCCCTTCATATTATTGTACTTCATCAAAAGTATCCATACTCTATGAATTTTCCACATATTGTCATGTCAACATTGTCCAACATTGACTTTCACTTCACACGTTCGGCTTCGCAAAATAGCTTGATCGCATTCGGGTTGGATGAAAAGAACTGTCTCTATGTACGCTGATGATGAATTACTCTCAGCTGGATCCTGTTTGATTGGTTGCAGTTGATTTTATTTAGAGGCATCAAAGTTGAGGGGGCTGAGTGCAAATGCAAAAAAAATGTTCAGATGTTTTGTTCTTCATAGAGGTTATTCAACTGCATAAAATCCTAATAAAATGCATTTAAGGTTTTAATAGCGACATGACAAAAGGCGGGAAAGTTCAAGAGATGCTGAGACTGTACCGAGACACTACATAATCCATCATTTCCACCCACCACTTTGCCGGGAATCCTCTCCAGTTCTTGTTCAAGCCCAGGATTGTCTTCATGTCCCCTTGGCTTAGCTCGAAGTCAAACAACTGCAAGAGAGAAGTTTAAAATTTAGAGGCTAGATCAAACCGCTTAAGATGCTGTTCCTAAATCCTTTTAAAACTTTTCAACTGGCAAGGAAGTCACCAGGTCCAGGTCTGAGTCCAGGTCTGATTGAATCTCAAAATCAGATGCAGTCAGTTCTGAGCGCCGATGGAGGTTGTCTTACCTGGAAGTTCTCCTTAATCCGACTCGGCGTTGCTGACTTGGCAATGACTACCACGTTCCTCTGTGTGTGGAACCGCATGAGAACCTAGGTGGGAAATGTGAGAGGAGCGTCTTTATTTAAAACCAAGACTGATGCATCATATCATTTTTGGCGGTCCACCCCCCCAAAACACCGTACAAATTAAATTCTTGTGATTGGGTCTTGCTTTTTTCTTTTTTCTTTTTTTTTGTTGCCATGTGAGCACAGATGTTTATCAGTTGCCCTAGTTTTTCAGACTATAAAGGCATTTTTAAAGAGTTTTCTGTCATTTGACAGTACACCGCTGACCAAAGCGCATCACCAGAGTAAAGTGTTTTCTTCTTCTAATTTCTAAAGTTCACTTGTACTCCTATCAGTGGTCATGTAGTGCAACGGATGAGGCTTTACATGCATCTCGGGATTGTTGCATGATGTTAAGGTCGGCCATTCTCAGTTACAGCGGCTCAGACTAACCCATCTGATCTATATCATTTTGTTGTATGTACCTTTTTATGTATAATGACAACTAAAGCACTTTTTAAAGATTAAAATGCCACATGTTTCGATTGGTTACCTAAATTTAGTTTTTTTTTTTTTTTTTTTTTTATAGAGAAGAAAGAAAAGTTTGAATCACAACTGCTTCTTAGTTGCTGTCTTACCTGCGCTGGAGTCTTGTTGTACTGTTTAGCAATAGCCAGGATGGTTGCATCCTCTAGAAGACGGGGGTCATCAGAGGAAGCCCTTTTGAAAAGATACAAATTGTTTGCCATCAGTGATCATTTAGCTGTCTTGAGTGACGACACTTCTGTGAGTTCTGCACATGGCGGGTCCTCTCACCAGGGTCTGTCTGGAGAGCCCAGAGGGCTGAAAGCTGTGACCGTGATGCCCTTTGAGTGGCAGTAGTTGATCATTTTTTCTTGGGTTAGATATGGGTGACACTCGATCTAAAGAAACACTCCAATGTTACATATAGTGTTTTTTAATTTTATTTTAAACATCAAGTTTTCCAATGGATCTGTTTTTCACCTGGTTATTGGCTGGCTTGTATTTGAGGCCAGGCTTGTTGAGAATGGCTTCGATCTGGTCTTTGTTGAAGTTGGAGACGCCGATGGCTTTGACCAGACCATCATCCACCAGCTTCTCCATTGCCTTTAAGACAAATTACACATCGGTGTTATTAAAAAGCTGAACTAAAACGCAAGTTGTGTGCGTAACTAGTCTGTCTAATAGTTCTCAGACTTTATTTTTTATTTTTTTATTACCTCCCATGTGTCCAAGAAGCAGCTGTCGTCACAAATTATTTCATTGTTCTCATCTGATGGAAAGATCTTTTCCCCTGACTGCAAGAGCAAAATACAGATCTTACACTCAAGAGCCTCGAGGTGGAGAAATGATACTGTCTCTTAAAGGAGCTATAAGTAATACTCATCTGTGCAACAGCTTGCCAATCGCAACAATCTAATATGCCATTTTTAAACGGTGTGTTGCTGTTGTGAGTTTTTACTTCCACAAGACAGGTCTATGATGTTGTATTCTGTTCTATTCCTGATCCACTTCGCTTACTGGCTATAATCTGAACCGAAGTAGTTCTGGACTGTACCTCTAGGTTGGAAAGGAGATAAACGTGACTAAGACATTGTTGATGGAGACCGATTGTTTAGAGGGAATGTTATTTCCATCCTGGGTGGGAAATGAGAATGATTTAGGTTGATTTTTTTTTTTTTTTACAGTAAACGTCTTGCTTGTAGCTCCTTTTAAGTTATCAAAGAAATGCGGATTTTTAGATTCTAAGACAAATGTTAAATAGCAACCATGGCCTTTACTATAACGACATAAGTTAGACAAGTTAATGGTGGACTGACCTGCATCCCTACTGGGAAATGCATAAGGTAAAGGTCCACGTAGTCCAGCTTCAGGTCTTTGAGAGTTTTCTCACACGCTCCCCTCACCAGGGACGGAACGTGGAAGGTGCACCACAACTGGGGACCAGAAGAAAACGCTATTAATAAAAGCACAACAATCAAATTGATTCTGCAATTTCTCCACTAGGGTAGAATCGAGCATGACATCTCCCAACAGAGGCGAGATGTTTATGGCCCCTTTTGAAGGGAGCCAGAACTTACGGCGGCGTCTCTTACAAGCAAAGTTTTAATTTGCATGGTGTACATCAGTCCTATACATTTAATGATTTGGAAAAAATAGGAGCATGGCGAGAACATGTTTTGCTCAGAATGTGTAGTTACATAGTAATATACACCTTTATCATTTCTCCAATAAGCACCGACTGTGTGGCTTACCTTACTGACGATGAATAAATCCTCTCTTTTTACCACTCCTTGTTCAATCATAGCGTGAACGCCGGCCCCGACTTCTTCTTCGTTCTCATACACGAAGGCGCCGTCTATGTGCCTGTAGCCGCTGCTTATGGCCACCTTCACAGACTCAGTAACCTTCCCTGGTTCGGCCTGTGGGGGTGATGCAAATGCACAGTATGTGCAAAGATTAAAGCATCTTTCAGCCAATGTTTGATTCCCCCTTTTTAAAAGGTAGTTAATGTCACAATTGGATTATTATCTTAACCCAATTAAAAAAAAAAAGTCCTAAAAGTTACGGGCTGAAATCCTGAATCAAACCACCGAGGGGAAGTCTCATCTTTTTTTCAAGAGGGTTGTAAATCTTGCATCTCGGCTTCTTTGAGACGTTCTAGCATCAGATCTTGACTATAAAGCTCTTACTTCCCGCGTGATGCTATGTTGAGCTTTGTTGTATTTTCACTTGCATATTCAACTCTAACCTTTACACAAACGTCTGCAGGCAGAGATCACTGTGCAGTAAAATGTTAATATTTACCGTCTTGCACAGATAATGCAAGGCCCTGCGTGGCTTCACTCTACTCCAGCGACTCTGGGTGTTCATTACATGATCACAAGAATTTACAGTATAGATTGACTTACTAACAGCTCAAAAGAAGCATTCAGCGAGTGGCAAGACCAACACGGTGTGATCCCTGAGTAGCTGCCGGAAAAGTACAAAAGTTTAGCCTCACCCTCCAGGTTCCCAGGCCAACTATGGGCATCTTGGCTCCATTGTAGAGTGTGACGGCAGGAATCATCTCGATGATTTTTGTATGTTCAATCTAACTCAGTGGCTTAACAAGAACTAAGAAAAGAGATTTCTGCTACTAGCTGAAGGTGCAGACAGCCTTTTATTTGATCAGGAAGTGGGAGGGGTTAGTCATTGGGGAGATCTGGCCTTGTGTGGTGCAGATTGAAATAGGGTGTGACTGTGTAGATGAGATTTTTTTACTTTTTTTTTTTTTTTTTTTTTTTTTTTACATGCCATGAAATTAGGCCAAATTTAAAAAAATAACGCCCATTCATTCATAGCGATACACACTGACGCTATAGAGCTCGTCTGTTGCTGACGATTTCATGGATATTAAGTGTTTTAATGCTTCCTTCTCCCCAAATGTGAAGCAGAAAATCTACCCCACAGCTCTAGACTCCAGAGCTGACGTGCTTTACACCACTGCTTTGCACTGGCCTTGGCGATCCATCCTTTGAAACCCTCTACCCACCGTTCTTGAGCTCCTTTTTAAAGGTTGCATAAAGTTTGGAGGTCTGCAGAACGTCGGTGACCTCTGCAGCCTCTGCCCTGGTCCATCCGGCCCTGCTACTTTGTTGTCGAGTTGCTGTTGTTGCCAGTCACTATCACCTCGTCATAATGCCACTCGCGGTTGACCGTGCAATATTTAGGAGCGAGAAGTTTACATTTCTGGGCCATCCTATCACCATACCACGCTGGGAGTCTTTCAAAAAATGTTTCTAGAAACAGATTTTATGCACTTAAGGCGAAGGGAGCGATTGGAACAGCTGACTTTGATCATTTGGATGGGTGAGCGAATACTTTTGCCAACGTACTGTACTTCATTTTCCTTGCCGCACTACAAAATGACGGAAGCATGAGATACAGATGCGGCTAGAAAAGGATGACTCGGCAGACGATGTTTCCAGTATTTTACGACGCAGTGAAAACCCACTTTTGATAACCGGGTCTGTAGTGTGACAGATTTGAAGCAGTAAAATATTGTACGGGGTGACGTTAGTAGGTAATTATTAATGAGGCTGCAATCTAACAGCAGGCGTTATCTCTCCGCGGCGTCCTGCCTGCCGCAGCATCAGTATACTCATAAGCAGCGTGTTTGCTTTGGCCGAGTCTGAAAACGAACGGGTCAGTCTCTGCTGCAGTTCACTTGTGTATCACGGAAAGCTCCCCCCTATAAGTTTATAGAATTCAAATCGCTTTAATTGGCATTCTCAAGTCATTTTGCAAGACAACGGGGTCCGGTTTCATCCAATTATATTGAAAGCTCTTTCAATTTGTCAGTCTAATTCATTCTAGCCCCTCCAGTATAGGTGGCTGGCTTTAATGTCAAAATAAAACGTAATTATTACATACATTAAAATTGGAAAATTGGAAAAAATATGTTCCAGGATGTCCAGCCAGTTGCATCAAGTCCCTCATCTTCAGCAAGCATTTGGTGACAGGAAGCAACTCCATCAGTGACTCTTGCTCAGGGGTACTTTCTATGGAGCAACAAAACAAAGAGCTTTTTTTAATGTCTTTTTTTTTTTTTTTTTCGAGAAAGGGATACAGGTAAACACACAGGCGGCTGATTCTGGAATATGTTTTTTAGCAGTGAAAAAGGAGAGCACACAAACCTACGCGCCTCTAGTATAAATACAGAAGCCGTGAACCAGGTGTACTTTCTAAACAATAGTTCACCTGAAAAGAAGGGGGAAAAAAATAAACAAACATAGCTTTAAGGTCTGATCAACAGAGTAGTACAAAACCAGAACTGGATCCATAATTTTTGTTAACGGTTCTTTGGAGTAAAGGCAAAAAGGGAAACGCAGAAGCACTGAGGGAATTCCAGCTAATTTTGCAAGGACTCCCCTACAGAATACTTCAACAGCAAAGACCATAAGAAATGACGTGGTCCTTAAAGTAGGCTTCTAAGTAACTTGGTGGCTTCTGCTTCTCTGATGAGTTTGTTAGAAGATCAATTTCCTTGGCTATGTCCCAAGTAAACATCCAAGCTTTATAAAAAGAACATGGTTGTCCACGACCAGCTCACTGTGCCAAAAGCTAGAGATTTTTGAAAAAAAAAATGCTTCATAGATTTCCAACAAAACCACAAAAAGGTTCTGATACGAATGCAAAATACACTGGCTTCAGTAATAACAAAAAAAAAAACACAGCGGACTCAAGTGGAATGGTCCAATTTGAACAAGATTAGCATGAAAACATTTCATTTTGGAAGGAGCTGGCATATCCAGAGCGGGCACCAGGGGGCAGAAGCTGCGACATCTTGGTTGACATAATTAAGCCAGATCTACATTATTGTGGGTTTGCGTGAAGTAAGGTTGCGATGTGTCCAGATTGCGGGACATACTGATGTCTCAGGGCCCCGATGCCACAGGGTTCCTGAGGCCAACCGGCCTCGCCTGTGATGTCACCACTTTCCCACCTTTGTCCCTATTCTGTGTCGGTTCCTTGTTGAATATGTCTATGCCCCCTGCTGCTATCCGTAGCGCAGGTGTGATGTTGAAACATACTGTGTCATTGGATAAAATCCTAGTCATGCCATGAGTCGACAGAAAACATAAATGCAAGCTCAGCAAATCCCATAGACTGATATGGCACCTAGCAGGGCAACGGTTGCTTTTGATGTGCCGCGCCTGATGATAAATGTTGGTCACCTGATTCAGAGGGCATGGATGGTGCATCAGGAATAAACACAAGGAAGGATGATTCAGCAGAATGTGAGAAGATCGAGACCCCGACGGTTTACAGTCCGTTGTGTGTACACGATTTCTGAAACCTGTTTCAGGATGCCTCTGTGTGGAGGTACGTATCGACCAGCTTAGATTGGTAGCTTCTAGGTCAAAATGATAACACTTTTGCATTTAAGTTCTTTACTTTTATTTGTCCTAGTATGACCTAAATCCTCTGTGCTGCAAGGGTTTAAATTTTCACCGATGCAAACTTTGAGTTTGTGGTTGGTCACATATTGGCTCAATGCTTCAACCCAAAGTCTGGTTCCTGGGTGAACATAAAGTAAAAACGTTACACGGCTATTTTGTTTTTCTTAATTTTATGGTTTTTAAGCAGGGTGGGGTAATGATTTGCAAGCACCGGTTTGCAGATCTGTGATGACTCGGCAATTATTTTAACTAAGGCAGAATCTACAGGGTAGTAACCTATCTTACTTTAGCAGAGCTGCATTTAGGTGTGGCACAGTCTGGGTGACGTAACCTTTGAAATGCTTTTCTTTCAAATTCAACCAGTTGTGTTTTTTTTTTAGGATTGAACTCATGAGCAATCAGCTGTGCTGGTTTCAGGCTAAATGATCCTCCTCTTGGTCATGTGCAGTTCCTACAGATAATTTCATCCTTTGTGGTTTGTGGAAGTCAGAGCAGAAAGGTCTGAGCACAGTGGAGGCTTAGAAGTTAGACTTCAAGGTTTCTGAAAATCCTGATGATGATGGCTGTGATCCACAGGTGATATGAGAAGCTTTGAGTCTAAGTTAAATATTATAAAAGTAAACAAAAGCACCATCTTTGCTTGGCACCATTAAAAGCTATTCTTGTTTTGGCGTCCATATTTATATAGTCATTTCTGAATATGATTGTTCTGGTCACTTTATTTTAATGTGACCAAATTAAGAAAAACTGAAACAATTTGACATACAACTTAATTTCTCTTTAAACAAAATATTGTTGAAAAAAAACACAGGCAACTTGATTTGTAATTTGCTTTTGTATTCCCCCCATATGCAGCATCTATTGCTTTTAGTTATTCCAGATCTAGGCATGTTAAGGTTTAAGAAAGTGTGACCTCTAGTGGAACTTTCTGGAACAACACCTGCCTTAGATTCAAAGAAATACTGTATCTCTATATATAAAATCGCAGTGATGCATTGCATAACAATTAACCAACACCATAAAAATGCTTTTTAACTTAATCTTTTTTTCCCCCCCACTGCTAGCAGTGGCACATTTTTATGTCAAATTATTTTATAAACAGCTTCTATGTAATGTAATAAAGTTCTCCATTGGGTTAGAGAGGGAAATAAAAACAAAACAAAGATTTGATCTCATGTTTTAATGACAAAACACTTTTCCAATCAACACTCTGCGCACACACACACACACGCGCATACACACAGACAAAGTGCAGATGTGAAGACAATGACGTTTGCAGGGCACTGTCTTTAAAATCATAGGCAACATGAAGAGCAAAGGTGCTAAATATTGCACAGTCACATCAGTTTGGGAAACTTAACCCGTCAGGCCATCCAGCTTGACCGAGAAACGAGCCGGCGACGCAGTAAGCCGCCCCGCCGCGCCCCTTTCCCGGCCTTTTTCATGGGACTGATGCTAATTTCCTACGCTGACTGAGTGATGGGAGACGCATCTCTGCAAGAAGAAAAACTTAAAATGAGGTAACTGTTGGTGACGGCTGGATTTCCTAGACGCTCCGCTGAGTGGAACTGGCGTTTGTCGTAGCTTCGGAGCCGGGAAGCGCGTCACGATGGCTGGGTTAGCTGCTGAGAACTCTGAACAAGAGCTTTAGGGCATCGCTTAAACGCAGGCCGTACCCGAGTGTCGAACTGCACTCATAATAATAAACAAAGCGAACACATCGACCAAAGAAGGCTGAACAAAAGGGGGAAGTGTTTGAGTGGTCCTCGGTCTTAGTCCCATGCTATAATCGATAACGTGGATGAGTTATTGCTTCAAAGCAGCCACTTATTTGACCTGCTTGGGAATCTGTTGACAGAAATATGCAGAGAATTACAAAAGCCACACCAAGTGATAAATTAGATTTCAATTTCAGCACTACAACTAAATCCTGTGCAGCGTCCCGGTTCCTCCCCCCTCCTCCCTTCTGATCTCAGGAGCAGTCGGTGAAGGTGGTCACCATGTTGCCCCGCCGCTGAGTCACCGTCCTGCAGTGATGCTTGGCCGAGCCTTGAAACCTGCCCTCAGTCCTGGAAGCGTGCGAGTTGAAGGAGAACATTTTCTCCAAGTCCTCGAACATGTCGTCAAACAGTCCCCCGCCAAAGCCCCCCTGCTGAAAGCCCCGCCGCTGCCTGCTCATCGACTCCTTGTGAGCCTGGAAGTGGCCGTCGAAGTGTCTCTTCTGGTGCGCCTGATTGTGAGAGTGGAAGTGGTGCTGGTGTCGCTGACCGAAATGGTCAAAGTCTTTGAAGAGGTCGTCAAAGTTGAAGGACTGGTAGTGCTGCCTGAAGTCGTAGTCCCTGGCAGAGCCGCTGCCTCTGTAGGCCTCTCCTGATGAGGCAGAGTGGCCAAACTGGTCGTACTCTCGCCTTTTCTTCACGTCCGATAACGTCTCATAAGCTGAAAGAGGAGAACAGATTCAAAGTAAGCATCAGGAGGTGAACATGGGCTGGACGATAATTCAACGACAATATATAAAAATCAGACGTATATCAATGATAGAATAAAGGTCAGTAAAAAGTTTAATAGAATAAAGATTTTCCTTCCTTTTGCATTCTAGCCATGTAGGTTAATATTACATCCTCCCAGCCAATCAAACGCAGACCCAGGAACCAAGCTCCGCCACTTTCAAAGAGTTCAGAGAGTACATGTTCTTTTTTTTTTTTTTAAACTTGCAGTTTTGGGGAAAAAGTTGGTTGAATAAAGGGATGAGTTTAAATTCAGTGTTTGTGTTCTGCATCTAAAAAATAGGTTGCTAAGCAACAGCATAAAACCAGGGCTGCACGTAAAATACATAGTTTGAATTTGTCGATATCAGTAAGGTTTACATATTATCGATATGCTTTTTTTTTTTCCTGTATCGCTCAGCCTGAGTTGAACATCATGTGCCAGCACATAAAAACAGCATTAAAAAAGGAGTTTCCGTCCAGCTTTGCTGCAAACACTAAGCTGCAGCTGTCAGTCGAGGCCAAACCTGAAATGCAACGTTGCATCCTGAGCACACCATGGCAGCGTGAAACATAGTGGTGGCAGCGTCATGCTGTGGGGATGCCGTTCTTTAGCACCGACGTTGGTGAGAAGATGGATGGAACTAAATAAAGGGCATTCGGACACTATGATTTCTCTTCCTACCACATGAGAGGTAACAACTCATTCATCTTGGTCTGATCACATAAAATCCAAATCGAACATTGAAGTTTGTGGTCCTACTTGGGAAAAAAAACGCTCTAAAGCCCTGAAAAGACTGAATTCCTTACCTTAAAGCTGAGTTACTAAAGATTTCGCCAAATGAAGAGGATTCAGATGAAACCCGTTTATTTCTATGATCCACCATTTCCTCCCGTCTTACAGCAATATTGTGCAAATTAAGAACATTTCATTCACATTAATCTTTAACTGGGATTATCTTTCTAAAAATCTGGTATCAAAGCTTTTTTTTTGGGGGGGGCTACTTTTTTTGTTCGAAAGCTGAGAGTTCAGGACTGGAAACGACCTGCGACTGAAAAGATCTTTCATTAAAACGACGGCAAATGAATTGCATTTAAACAAATCACTTTAGATCAACCTGGTTAAATCGGTTTTCCTTTACAAAAGGCTAACTATGCCAGTGTTTACATAATGGCTCATGGGAAAAATATTCTTGTTTGAGAAGCGGGCTGAAAATAAATATTGAGATTTGAAAAAAAATAGAGATATTTTTAAAAGCGATATAAAAAAGGTGAGACTACATTGTTTATATTAAGATAGTCAATGTTAGGTTCTAATTATAATTTTATGTATTCCAGGAGGTTAAGTTTAAGATGTTTCTCATATCTACAGCTTTTGTTTAAAAAAATAAATAAATAAGAAATGCATATTCAGATAAATATATCAACATTTTTTCCTAAAAATATCAAGATATTACTTTTGGACTTTGGCCCAGTTGTAAGTTATAGATAGAAGATATTCAGATTTGATTTTGTTTATTTTTTTGTGAAAACACAAGCAAATTCCAAACTTTTCAAGTCAGCATAGATATTATCAGCCTAGAAAGGAAAGGTCAGCTACTTCTGTGTCACCGGTCAGGGCGCAGTACACACAGTCTGTGCTGCCTGGAGCCACAGGTCTTCTTCAGAGACATGATGTAGGGCTCAGCATGTCCACAGGGACAATAAGTGCAGTGATGCACAAAAAGTAAAAATAAAACCTGAAGAAATCAAGATTATTATAGAAAGATTATCACATACCAGCCGGTACCCTTAGATTTAGATTGAGTGTGAGTGCTGTATTGTAAAAAGCAAATTGTATTGTATAAAAAGTATATTTCAGCTCCGATTCTGTTTTCAAATATACGCAGGTAACCTCCCTCCCTACCCTGCCTTCCAGAAGGAAAGATCTAAAAAATAAAAAGGCGTCTTACTTGACAAACGCCTCACCGGGAAGCTGGTAAACAAAGCACTTCCTGGACACGACAGAAAAACAAACAAAAACAACGCGACGATCCGCTGACTTACCCTCCGCTATTTCTCTGAACTTCGCCTCCGCGTCCGCGCCCTTGTTTCGGTCGGGGTGATACTTGAGGGCCAGCTTGTGGAACGCCTTCTTGATCTGGCGCTCCGTGGCATCCCTGGGCACCCCCAGCACCTCGTAGTAGTCCCTCTTGGCCAGGATGAACTCGGAGATGAGCAGAACGTGGACTGCGAGCAGCAGCACCGACTGCGCCGTGGCCATCCCGACGCCTTTCACACCCTTTCTGGCTGCGGAGGCAGGACATGTTAACCGAGTGATGAAGCTCTGAATTCGTATCAAAAGTTAGATAAATAAATAAATGGACAACACGGGAGAAAGGGAGCAACGAGTCGTTGCTTGGCGGCTTCTTTCGCGGGCTAGTTTTAGCAGCGGCATGAAGCTGATGATGGGAACTCTCTGGAACCGACTAGAAACTTTCCGCTTTTGACAGTAACGCGCCGTGTTGCTGCTACTTTTCATGTTTTAGGTTACAAATAAACCCCTAATGCAATAAAACCGTCATTTCCTCCACCCAAGAAAGCCAAATATTTACCTGCAGGAGAAGTAACGGACAGCCTCGGGGACGCTTCTGTCAGCCGCCAACAGCTCCAGCTGATGCGAAACGAAACCCAGCAGCTGTAGAAGACGGCGAGCATTCCTGCGCCCTAACAACACGATTCGCATTCCTATTGGTCCGCTTCCGAACACACTGACTCTGAGGGCCGTGATTGGTGCAAATTGTGCGCACGTGGAGGTTTGAGGGGAGTCTGAAAAAGAGTAGAGGGAGAGGAAGATAATTACCCGCGTTGTGCTTCCGTCTTCGGGTTACGTTCTTTAGATTACGGGTGAAACCGATTTTCTATTTAGAAGAGGAAATGTTTTAATGTTACTTAGATTGTATTTGTAATATCCGAAGGGGTTTCACCTGAATTTGGAGGCAAACTTCAAAGTTTTATAATCCTTTTGTATTTATATTTGTTTTAGGCGCGTGTCTGTTAAGTAATCTTTCGTTGGGTGCGCACCATTTGTCAACCGGTGAGGCAGGCAATAGGTCAAACGGCGCATCGACCGGGGCATACCCGTTCAGATTCGGCGCTCATTTCAGAAATGTTTAGGCTGTCATCTGTTTAATCTGTAATAAAAAGAAACAAAGAAAACCACAGAGAGTTTCTTTCTGACTGACGATGGCTATTCCCCTCTATGTAAGAAGAAACCCCACTCCAAATCCACGCCACTTCAATCCAGGTCATCCCCCCGGCTGGCTGTTAAGGACTCTCCCCAACGTTCTGGGGGATACAGATAAACGTCACCTCCGCCGATCAGGCGGTAAACCGGAAAAGGATATTTTGCAATATTTTTGGCGTTTAAAAAATATCCATAAACGTGTCTTGTTAAGTTGTCTTCATGCTGTTTCTAGGAAAACATGCCACGCTACTGCGCAGTAAAGCTTTGCCGAAATCGTGGGGGGACTCCGTCAAAACAGGACAACAAGAGAATCAGCTTCTACCCGTGAGCTGTCGTATTTTTTTCCATTACCGTCAACATTTCTTGTGATAACACGAAGGTTTGACAGTGTCGTTATGGGATTGTTTGCTAACGCAACTTGTTCCCTGATGCTTACTAACAGCAGCTTATTCGATTATTCTTTTTATTTGGTATTTTTTTATTATTACTGTCATCAACCCACATTTACTCTAATACTAATATGTTTTCTTACAGTGAACGTTTCCAAAACATTGCTTCTTTGTCATTTCATCCGCTGCATTCTGCCTTTTTGTAATAAATAAATAAAAATAAAAAGGATCTGTTCCATTCCGTTTTATTAAAGGTCCTTCGTTGTTCTCTGTCTGCACAGTTTTCCCTTGCAGGACAAGCCCAGGCTCCAGAGGTGGGTGAAGAACATGAGGCGGGGGGTGTGGACCCCGAGTCGGCATCAGTATCTCTGCAGCGAGCACTTCACAGAGGACTGCTTTGACATCCGCTGGGGCATCCGCTACCTGAAGAACACGGCCATTCCCTCCCTCTTTCCCCCGGCCGAAAACGTATGTAGCAGCTTTCCTGCAATTCTTTGCAGACGTCTAACGCCGTCGCGGTAATTCTGCGATCATAAAACCACATGTGGCGGTAGCCTGATTCTTAAAAGTGTTATTCTCTTTCATCCAAGGATTGTGAGAATGAAGGTGCCCTTCAGAGGCCCCCAAAGGCCACATCCCCTTCGGAGACTGACCACTTGGAGTGTGTTCCCAGTAAGATTCCCGTCATTTTGAGGGAGACCTGCGCACCGATGCAGGCACAAGCGAGGGGGCATATTGCCAGAGAACAGTCAGCGGTGCTGATCCAAGTCCCTCTTCTGCCAGAACCCGGGATCCCCTGTCAGTCAAGTGTCCCCGAGACACGCACCGCTCCTTGTGAGGTAACGGGCGACAGTGGAGACTCAGCAGCGTCCCGCCTCACGTCGTCCGTAAGCTCCGAAGACGGAACCGACTCGGTTGTCACCCTGTTGTGTTGTGAGACACTCGTCCCTCGCTCCAGCGTCGAGGAACCCGGGGATGGCGCTTCCTTCCAAGCAGACCAGGGCCAGACCTTTCGCTTTGTCCCTTTAGAATTGCTTAAGGAGAAATATCCCGATGACTTTGGGGAGGAGACGGGACCCGGCGACGCGGAGCACAGCTCGGTGCACGAGCACTCGTACTGCAGGCCGGACACCGACAAAGAGGAGTTGTGGAGTAAGATCTTGAGTCTGCACACCAAGATCTCGGAGCTGGACCGCAGAGAAGAGATGGCTGTGGCTAAAATCCGCACTTTGGAGAACGAGATTGCCCTCCTGAGGAGAGACGGGGCCGTTTTTAAAGAGAAGCAGAAAGTTTTAGAAGATTACATATCATCTGTTTTTCTGTGAACTTTTTTTTTTTTTTCATCTCAGTCAAATATTTGTCTTTTGCAAAACTGCTACTGTAATCTGTCACTTCAGATGCAGGTCTGATAATGTCCACATGGTGGCGCTTTTTTCATTTGCAGTGCCTTCCTGCTAGATTTGAATCTATTTTTGTAATGTGAACAGCACATTTTACTTTTTTTATATGAAAGGGCCTACATTTCAGTATGTATGTTGACGAAAATTTACAAGATTATGTCAGAGTTATGCCAAACTATTAATAGAATAATTTATAATATTCTCAAGGGGCCCACAGCGACCCTTTTTTTCATTAAGCGCTGGTGTGTTTCAGAACGTCTAATCTGTTTTAGACATTTAAATGTGCTTTTCTACATAATCCTCCCAAAACTGTTGTTATTTTTCAGGCTTTCTATGTTGTTTCAGGGGACAGTGGGAGTTTCAGCACTTTCCAGGTCTGTATTAGTATAGACCAAAAGAAAATTAGGAAGTTTAAAAACTTGTCGTTTTCACACTTTATTCCTTTCTGGTGAAATTCGAGCAATTTCCAAAACGGATCAGGCCAAACAGATTTCATGAAAGTTTTACCTCCAGCTGGTGACCATCAGTGTCTGAAATTAACTTCACATAAGCGCGTGCTCTTGCAGATGTTTGACGGACAAGGAAAGGGTAAGGGTCTGGATGTGGGATCTTTGGACTGCTAAACTTGTTTGTTAAGCAACAAAGTGTTCAGTTTTTTGACGTTTAACAACTGTCGAAAAGGTTTGAGGTAAACGTAAATTGACTTTTCAAATAATCTAGAGGTTTTCAGGCCAGCAAAGGATGGAATTTTGACGCAAAAAAATCAATCGTAATCCCACTTTTTCCTTCCACTTAACTTTCCATCGATATAATTGGACAGAGCGCTGTGTAGGGCATCACATATCTGTCAGTAGAAACAAAAATGATATAATGAAATGAACTGGAAGAAACACAAGGCTGAAGCAAGATGGAGCGATACAGAGGAGCAAGACGTAAGTCCTCTGTTAAGTAATCATTCGATTGGGTCTGCACCATTTGTCAACCGGTGAGGCAATTTAAATGGACGAAGATTTATAAGCTAAGAGACTTTCGTGGATTTCAATAATCTCGAGATCATGTTTTTATACAACTGGTTTTAGTTTTGATGACCTGGCGTGATTGGGTAATATTAAAAAATGTTAATGTTAAGCAACTGATTATGAGGATTTCATTAACTTTATGCCATGATTATCAATGAACAGAAATAAACAATTGAGATGCATCACCCTGTGGAATGAATGTGTAAGTCACTTTTTCAATTAAGTCACTGCATTTTGTTCATGGAATACTAATTTCTTGTGATGCATCTATGTACAATTAGAAACTGCAGCTTTCCGATTTAAAACAACAACAAAAAGAAAATCCAATTTGTGTGTTTTTACATACAAATGAGTGGTTTCTACATTTATCAAAAGACACTTTTGATTAAAAACAATATATATATATATATATATATATATATATATATATATATATATATATATATATATATATTCATTACGTGCGTTCAGTCGTTCTCAGCGCTGCTTTCTGCCTCGGTGGCTCTGCTGATTTACACCTTTCTTGTTTAATTTCATGGCTCTTGATCCACTTTGATGATTCATCGCGGTTTAGACGGAGAAGCAAAAAAGGACAACTTGTGACTTGCCGACCATGCTGCTCTTTAAGTGCTGTGTTTCGCTGATGGACCTTAATTGTGCAATTACTTCCATTTTAGTCTTTTAACTTGGGGGGGGGGGGTTATCAGGAATCCCTGGACTGCAGACGTCGTACGCTACCGTTTTGGTTTTGTTTGTTTTGAAACTGGGCTGCTGGGGACAAGTTTGGAGAAAAATGAGTTGAAAGAAAGCATTGTTTGCAAATTTGGCCAGTACTATCCACGTACCTAACGAGGTGTTATAACTGTTGTATGAATACGCCCACATGTCACATTGCATCCCTCCAATGAGCAGCCACTGGTACCCACCCCCCACCCCCCCCGAAGCATCTGCCAAACACTTTGGAAATTTGAATAATTGATGCCCACAAAGCATGACAAGGCTATAAGAAGATAGCGAGGCATTTCCAGGAAGCTGCTTCCCCCCAATTTGCAATTCGATTTGGTAAAGACGGCTAACGGGACTGGCTGAGGTCAGGCTGAGGTCTTTAAAAACTCAACAACAAAAAAATAAGTTTTTGAAAGAAGAGATTGCTTGTAGGTACGAAGCTAATCAAAAACCCAGGTTGAATATATTGACTCTGTTCCACTGCGGCGCCTCATCTGCTCTAATGTCATCTTGGCGGGATGAATCATCAGAATAATGTTTTCTGCATCCTTCACATAAAACTGTGCTTCAAACATATGCAAATGGACTTCCAAATGAGGCTAAGTTGAAGCTTAATGAAAAACTAAAAGCAACAAAGGGTCCCTAGTAAAAAAAAATGGGCCTTCGTCAGCCGTTGAGGCAGAATATCCACTTGTGACATATTCCGGCTTTCTTTTGAAGGAAATTGCTGCTGTGTTCCTTTTAACCCGTGCGTCTCGGGGAGCTTCTTTCTCCTCCCGTTAAGTCTGCGGTGACGACTTTAAACAATGCAATTACTTGAACACAAACCTGCAGCAGGATTTATCTCCCGCCTCTCCGCCCTCGGGCTCTCACTTAGTCACCGCTGTATTTTGGCTGCATGAGATAGCTAATCTTGTTTGAGGCAGGAATAAAACAAAGTGCCATGGGCTCCCTGGTTACACTGAAAACATTTTTGATCTTTTTTTTTTCCTCCATTCTTTTTTTTTTTTTACCTAACATGAAAATAGACGTGTCTCCTATCAGCCGTCTCTCTTCTCTGTGCTGATTTGATGGAGTTTCTACAGCAAATGTGATCTTTTGTAATGGGACTTCAGCACCATCTGGGCTGATGGGCCTGTGCGGCAGAAAATTGGCGTACATGGATGGGTCTGTGAGGTGCAGGGGAAAGCGGTACAAGGTTTACACGGGTGCAAATAAGGACACTTGGCTTTGCTGGGATGGTGAGGAAAAAACGAATTTCTACTCTACATTAAAAAGAAACATGTAACCCTGTCATCATATCTGGCCGTTAGGCGAAGATAGCATTGTCATGGGTCTTAAAAAGCGATCAACAAAAAATGTTAATGTTCTCAAGAGATTCCATATATGAATCTCTGACATTGTGTGATGAAAAGAAAGGAGCAAACCAGAAACCTAATCTAAGTTGCAGTTCATTATAATAGCAAAGGGAATTTTTTTTTTAAATACAGCGAAGCATGGTGGAAGTTGTATCATACTGTGGGGTAGGGCTGGATGATAATTAAATAATATATATCGATCGATAGACATATATCTATGATAGGAGAAAAAAAAGGTCAATAAAAAGTGCAATAGAACAGTTTTCCTTCCTTTTGCAGTCTAGTCTAACATTTACGGTAATATCACAGTCGTTACATCCTCCCAACCGATCAAAAAAAGGCAGACCCAGGAACGCTCCACCCTCTTCAAAGAGCAAGTGTACTTTTTCATTTTTAAATACATGTAGTTTTGGTAAAAAAAAAAAAGTTGGTTGACTAAAGGGTTGAATTTGAATTCAGTGTTTTGTATCTGAAGATGGCCAGGGCTGCATTTAAAATGTATGTTTTTAATTTGTTGATAATTATCGATATGGATCAACATGATTTCTAAGTCAATAATACCTGTCGGTGTGTACTTCAGGAACTTCCTGCAAGCAGGTTTAATAAACTTTTACATGACTCCATGGAATGCTTCTGCAAATGACTCTGTAGCTGTTGATGCTGCAAATTCTTCTCGGTGCTATTTGAAGTCTTCTGAGTGTTTCGTGATAAGAGGTCAAAATGTTTTTTTTTTCTTTCTGCAACAAACTCTTTTTACTGTATGTGAAAGTAGTGAATCATGAGAGGAAGGAAGTAACCTCGCCTTCAAGATGAATTCTCTCTGTATTCGTGTGTCCACAAGCACACGAGAAGGATAATGTGGAAAGTGCTACACTAAATATTATAAATCTGGCTGCCCAGGTTAGGAAGGAAGGTCTGAAGACGAAAGCTGTGTTTAAGTTCAGGTCTCCACATTGTTTTATCCGAGACTCAGAGATATGAGTTAAAACCATCTTCTCTACTTCTGAAGAATATTTAGATGTGAGTTTGTGTAGAAGTCAACGGGAGACAAGGTTTGGGTTCTGCGCGATCTAATGAGATTTTACAGACAATAACGGACCCAACATTATTGACAGGCCCCCATTCTGAACGTGGACAAAAATCCCTACTTTTTAAGGCACGCCTCGTTTTGCGGTCATCGTCCCCTTTGTTATGAGTTTGTGCAATAATGTTACCAATAATGTCACCTCTACTCCTCGGCAACCATGGCAACACGTGCAAACTCCTGGAAGTGGTTGTGAAAAATAAAACTTTGACATTTCTGACAACGGTAAAGGTTATTAAAATGTGATTTTTTTTTTTTTTAAAAGCCTACAGTGTTGTCGCTGGAAGCGTTTGCATGTCTTTTGGTATCAGAAACTAAAAACCTATTGAAATATTTTGAATGTCTTGGTACCACTTTACAGTGTTTATACAGTAATTAAGGGAGAGCAAGAGACAATTCTGACCGGTTTGTGATTACTAGGTAGTAACTTAGTCTGTAATGTTTAATATAAGCAACCCTAGATGAAATATATATTTGAACAGACTAGGCTCACTATTTGGCAAGAAACCAATTAGTTGTGTCTCCTGCTTGCTAAGAAATTAGTTATAAAGTGTTTTCATATTAACCAATAACATAGCTATAAACTTTTAGCTATCTAGAACAGGAGCCTTATTGTAAAGTGGTACTAATGTCTAATCTGTTTGATTGGGAAACAGCTATCAAAGTCAAACTGGTGAAATAAAACAGCCTTTGCAAAGTTAATTGTCGGACAATTCGTTTTATTGTCATTCACGTCTGAGAGTAGTCTGAATTTAAACATGCCTGTTTCTATCACCAGCCTGCACATGTCCTGTTTGTCTGTACACGTTGGTAGGAAGAAAAAAAAAAAAAAAAGGTTTACGTCTCTGATTGCTCGTTTTGTAGCTTATCTTCATCCCGCAGGAAACAGCGCTGTGCTCCTCCATGCAGTCGTCGTAATGCCTCCTGAAAAGATGAAGCATGTTCAAATCTATTTGTGTTGTGTTGCTCGTCTCCCACAGTCTGCTAAATATACATCTTTTCTTTTCTGTTTTGTTTTGCACAAAAGGCGCGCGGGCATATTTTTCACAAACAGAGAACACAACAAACGCTCCTTTCTTCTTCAAAGTCTTCCCGGCGCAGTTCAACAAAAGACCTTTTCACCTCAGTCGTCGCAGGTGGGAATTTGTAGACACCCTGTTAATTATTTTTCTTCTCCTGATTCTTTTCATTTTAGAATTTTTTTTTTTTTTCAACTGTAGTAGAGATATATCCAAGGGTTTGTGCAACTGTTGAGACTGGCGAGCAGCATGATCATTGAGAATATGGGACCTGCAAGACATGAAAAGAACATGGATGAGAAAACTATTAATGCCACGGCCCCAGCTTAAAGGGCTGATGCACGCTCTTGTCTTTGATGCATTTCAATCACATACATGGTAAAGGTACAAGTAGTGCCACTGCTAAGTGAGCTAGAACATCATTAAAAAGATCATTTACATCAGACATTCCTTTAAAAAGTACATAATAAATGTCACTGCACAAAGGGTTTGTTTTGTCGAGCATTCCTTTCTGTTAATTTAGCTGATTATGGCTTACAACAAACAGTTCCTTGGGAAATTTGAATATTAGACAAGACCCATGTCAACTTTTTTTTAATACAGAAATCCTATGTTGTGGATTTCTTTTATCATGGGGACCAGCCACAACACAGACAGGAAGCCCCACAAAGGTCATCGCTCAGGAAATCGGAACTTTCTTTGCGCTCTGCTGTAACTCGGCATGCTGATGGAAAGTTGAGTGGAAGGAAAAAATGTGGTAGAAAAAGGTACACAAGCTATATGTACTCCCGAGGTACAGCTTTGAGAGGATGTGTCCAGGCCAGATGCATCATGTTTTCATCTGCTGACAAGATTTGGGGAGATGGTGATGTTATTTTCCAGCGGGACTTGGAACCGACCGCAAAACCAAATGTCCCAATATCTCCGTTAAAGAGCATCATATCACTGTTATTCACTGTCAAGAGGACGACAAGAGAAACCAAACCCAATGACAAGGACTATATATATATATATATATATATATATATATATATATATATATATATATATATATATATAAAGTATGTATATATTTTTCACTTTAATTACTGAAATAAATCTACTGTGTGATGACACCATATCAAGATGTACCCATGCCTGTGTATTGCTTTGGGCCCTTTTTTGTGATGATGATTGAAAGTATTTCTAGAAACAAAGACATATTTATGTGCATCTTTCAGGAGAATTAGGAAAACATATGCTTACATTTAGATCAATCTTCAAAATGTCTTTTTTAGCTATACGTAATTACATATCTGTTGTAATTTGCGTGTATTAAACAAACTTAGGCGGGTATGGCACCCAAACTGGCTCCAGCCAGGGACCCATAACATCCCGGTAGAAGCACTGTAACCCACCTTGCGTAGGTGCGCTGCTGGGGCTCCATGCAGACCATAACTGCACAACAAAGAAAGGGCTCCAGCACACCGTGTATGCCATTATGATCACGAAAGTCATTTTCACTGTCTTGAGCATGGCATTGGAGACCCCCTTCGTGCCTGTGCGCCCCGACTGCAGCGCCTTCCTCTTCATGTTGAAGTAGATAGTTGTGCAGATCCTCATCTGGCAGAATAACAGAATGACAGCAGGCAGAGCGAACACCGCGACGGTGATCCAGCTGATGTAGATCCTGCTCCCCCAGGGTTCAACGAACGTCGCCCAGCAGTCGTGCAGATTGGCCTCCACCTCCTGGAGGGAGAAGATGAAGAGCTGCGGAGAGCTGAAGACGAGAGAGGTGAGCCACGCTGCGCCTATGGAGACGTACCTCCGGAAGGAGCCCTCCAGGAAAGAGACCATGGGCATGCAAACGGCGTGGTAGCGGTCAATAGCCATGGCCACTATCATGTAGGCGGAGGCGAACATCCCGACCACCTGCAAGTATTTTACCAGGCGGCAGAGGAAGTCCGTCCCGCGGAACCCGTGCGTAATTTCCATGGAGAGCTGCGGCAGGACTTGGAAAAAGGCCACCACCAGATCCGCCAGGCAGAGGTGCAGGAGGAACAGCTGGGTCCGCGAGTTCCTCTTCCTCCTCTTCCAGAGGGTGACTAAAAAGAAAACGTTGCCACATGTGGCAAGCACAAAAATTAACCCCAGAACCCCGGCTCTGAGAAGCGCAAAACGGACGGCTTCGTCTTCGTCCGCTGCCACCACCGGGTTGCCTCGGCTGGCTGTATCCATTTAGACGGGAAAAGGGGCTGATGCTTCTGATTGTTTCGCTATCAACAATCTTTTAAGACGGGGTTTTGCCTTTTTTTTGACGGCGCATTCTTGTGCGCACCGCCGAAAACGACGCGTCGCAGGTGTCAGCGGCGACTGTGAGCAGCAGAGGCGGGAGGAGGAGGGAGCAGAAGTGTGACTAATGTCAATGTTATGACTGAAACAAGACGCGCGAGCGGGATTTACTTAAAATGAACAAACGCTCTAGTCTTTTACCCATTTAGACAACACAGAGTCACACAGTGCCTCGCGTCGCGCTTTAAAACCCGCGCGTATTTTATCGGGATTGTGTGACACGAATTTGTTGAGGCGCAGCAGGATTCGTGGTTTCGTCTTTATCTGCTTTTCACATTTAGACCAGAGTTCTGTGCGAAAATAGCGTCAACATCAATCAGACTGGGCGGAAAGCAGCTATGGAAAGACATACATGTGTTGTCCAAGATCGGTAAAACTAATCAGAACTTTGAGTAGGCCACCAAAACATAAATACACTCTGATCTAAACCACCCATCTACAGTTCTGCATGTAAGTTCAATAGACTGGTCAGGTGAATGGATTTTGTTTTGTGGACGCAGGGTGAAGAGGGGCTGAATAATTGTACTTGTACCATGCTGTCAGTTTCACATAAAATCCCTAATTGCTCTCTCCTCTGTTCTAGATTACACCTGATTATTGGTACATCAGGTGGACTTTAAAGTGGAGGCGAAATTAGCCTGGCCCATAAAAGCTTTTTGTGTTCCGTCTTGAATGAGACCATCCCTGTTTATTTAGCAGTACAGTATTTAATGAACCCCCCACCCCTCTCTCTCAGTAAGTGGCAGCTTGTCCATTTTCTTGTGCGTCTGGAGAAGCGATAGAGCGAGAATCTATTGAATCATCCTAATGGCGTGTGGGTTTATCGGGTTGTATTGCAGCTGGGGTTCTGATGAAAGTTCTAATGCTGCCTTTGAGAACTCGTTGATAGAAATAGAGCAGGCAAATGTCAGAGTTTTTTTTTTTTTTTTTTTTTTTAATCACGCTTAAAAGCTTGAACGCCGGAGAAGTCTTAGGCTTTCCATTAAGCAGATGTTTAATTAGAGCTTTCCTTTAATTGATTCAGCCGGGAAAATTTAGAAGAGCTGGTCTAGTCTTAATCCCCAATCTGTTTTGATTAAAAGGCTAACAATCTGGATTTATTTTAATATTCCAGCTAATTGAGTTTGGTCTGCTGTTACCTTGTCGTTTCGTGCCAGCTTCACTGAGAAGCCTGTTGCAAGAGGAGTATAAAACGCATCTCTGCCTGGTGGTTTGAAAAATTTCAGGGCACCCACCATGAAGCAGTGACTCTTCGCTCATGACAAATCAGGCTTAATCTATGCTTTCTATTTCATGGCAGGGTGCTGTTGGCAATGTGGCATTTGCATCTTTTTTTTTCTGTCATTCAGAGCTTATCGCCTCTCAGTTTCTTTATTCTTCTTGCAGCCTTTTTGTTTCAAAGAACTCCACTCAGCTTTGGTGTTTTCCACTGTGAAAATCAGTATACACAATTTCCATTGCACAACCTATTCCCATATGGTGCAAACAGGAGCGTATTTCCAGAGAATCTATCGCTGCAATTTCTTTCTAAAGTAAATTTATAAGCAGAAATGTGATTTGTTTTTAATTTTAGCAACACACTTCTAACGGCACTTGTGTATCCAAACTTCACATTGACCTTTAGTTTGGTAATTTATCCGTGGGGATCTTTCAAATTAAGAAGAACTGTTACCTTCAGCAGATGCGTCAATCAGAAGGTCACACAAAATGAGTCACGCCACAAAACATCTTGCAGCAATTCCCTCTTTCGTGCCGAGTAAAATACAATTTTATGTGTAACGTCTCGCTTTAGGAAGGGCATTTCCCCACTGTATAAAAACTGTTAACTGATTGTTTTCTTCTTTGTTCGCAATCTTACAACTTGCGTTTGTGCCTGGATTTAAGGTACACGTTATTGAATAAAGGGGAAAAACAATAATATACCAGAAAAAATAAATAAAGATAATTTGATAATATGATAGGATAACAGCAATAAACTGTAATTGAAGATGTTTGGGGAAAAAACAGTGTGCATATCTATCTATCTATCTATCTATCTATCTATCTATCTATCTATCTATCTATCTATCTATCTATCTATCTATCTATCTATCTATCTATCTATCTATCTATCTATCTGTCTCATTTTTATTTTCTTTCCTGCACAGTAGTTTATCATCCGCAAAGCATTTTTAATCACAATCACATCATCTCCTACCATTATCAAGGGATCCGCAGAATGCTTTCAACCACAAATATTTAAAAATGAGTTAGGGTTGTTTTTTTATTTTTTTTTTTAATGAGCTATGAGCTGCATTACCAAAGTGGTATGTCTTCTTTGGTCTATGTTTAAAGGATTACTTTAAAGCAGAGCTTCACCAGCAGAGCCTGGGGCTTCATATTTGATACTCCCACACCACGCGGTAGAGACTCTGGCCGTCTCTTATCACTGCCGTAGGAGCAGACCTCTCTGAAGTGGAGATTTATTTTCAGCACAGGGTCTCACATGAGAAAATCTTATATATGTAAAGCATACATTGGTTAATGTCAATTTATCATGTATATTATGTTAAAATTTAAAGGAAAAAAAAGAATTAGTGTATACAGCATTATCATTATAAAACCTGCAATGGTACCCTGGAAAGGCTTAAAAACAGCCTGAAACAACATGCTGTACATTGCTACAAGCTAAAACACATCCATTAAAAAAACTAAGATAAAAAGATAATGCATGAAAACGCTTAAAAGGAACAAAAAAAAAAAAAAACAATTTGGAATGAAAAGTAAGTCTGGCTAGTGGTAAAAGCCAAAAAATAATAGTATTCTTTGGTAATAATTTAAGGCGAGTTTTGAAAAGGGGCAGTCAAGGAGCCTCTTTTATGTGGAGGAGCAGGTTATTCCGCAATTGAAGACCAACAATAAAAAAGGTCCTGCCCCCTCTTTAGCTTCCTCTTAGACCTCGGTACCTCCAGGAGCTGCAGTTCAGCTGACCCGAGGGGCCGAGAGGGCGAGTAGGGATGAAGAAGCTCAGAGAGGTACGGCGGGGCAAGGTCATTCAAACAATTATCGAAAATAAAATAAAATATAAAATGTACTGGGAGCCAATTGAGTGAGGCCAGAATGGGAGAAATATGCTCTGTTTTTGGAGTACTTGTTAAAAGATTTGAAGCAGCTGTAGACGAGAAAGCCAAGACTGATTCACTCCAACATAGAGTCCATCACAGTAATCCAGGCGGGATGTTATAAAAGCATGGATCACTGTTTCAAAGAGTTGTCTTGACAGAAAGAATTTTAATTTTGCCAGCTGCCTTAAGTGATAAAAACATGAATGAACAACGAACCCTACAAAATTAAATAAAAATAAATACACAAATAAGTGAGAAAATACATAAATACAGTTTCACCAGTGATTTTTTTCATTTAGCCTTTTTAAAAAATAGGACATAATCCTTTCTTAAAAGGATGAGAAATTTAGCCATTTTAAGAAGATTAAAAAGCTAAATTACACAAAAAGATTGCAATATTGCTGGGGTAATTTTGTTCTTTAAATCATCCCTTCCGTTTTCGATTTGTTTTTATATGACTATTGGCTTGTTTGTCCGTCAATGTAGTTCTTCTGATGCATCAAAAGGAGCGATGTCCTACGAAGACAGATAAATTAGGAAGGGAGTTATAGCTCGTTCAACCTTCTCTCAAATATGAATCTTGCTGATATTTTAACACAAGCTGAAAGGTATGAGGTATGCTACCCAGTATTGGTCAAACATTTAATGTATTAAATCACAATTTCCCTATACTTGATCTAATATTTTTATATTACAGTTTGTAATGTGTTTTTTAATCATATCATTTAATTTATTTAATTTAATGAAGCAAAGGAGTTGACATTGTTGTTTTTTTTTTTTTTTTTTTTTTGCTCCTTTGTCCTCCGTCCCTGTAGGTGGCAGTAACTTTCACCGGCTCTCCTAAAGTAGAAGAGCACTCCATTTCCTGTTTACCATTCACAACTAGCCTCGATGGAAGCGCTGGAATCCCAGCTCCACGATCAATGAAATCTTTCCGAAAACCCTCTTTGTGTGTCATCGGGTAAGAAGATGCTTTATTTACATCTTTTTTTCCATTGTATATTTCCATTGACTGACCCGGTAGCTTAACATTCACGTTGCTGTTCAGTATAGTCGAATCGGTAAGTAACAACACGTCCTTATTTCTGAGCTATCTCTGCAGCAAGTTACCGCTCAATCGTCATTTAATATTCACACCTTAATCTAATGTGGGTCAATTTTTAATAGAAGAAACGTCTTTTCGGCTTAGACCAAAGGGAAAAAAGTCCAACGCCCATAAACAGGGACTGTTATATAACCGCGATCATGTCTCTGAGACCCCGATGGTGGCCGCCCCCGTCCCTCTTGATTTACAAGTCCATCATTCTCTGGAGTACAGCCTTGGTGTCGGTGATGTCCGTCAGCCACTTCTCGCAGAGCCGGTGCCTCCCCGGCGTGTGTACGAGCCTCCGGGACTCCAGCACGAAGCGGACCTCCACCGGCAGCGTTTCGGCCTCGGCCGCCGACACCTCCACCGCGAAGTAAACGCTGACCGTCTCCGTGATCGGTCTCCTGGCCGTCGGCGCCGAGAAACGGGCCTCGTAGAGGTAGACCGTGTAGTCGCCCTCCTGTACCGAGCGGTGAAAGTCCACGTAGCAGATCCAGGAGGGGCGAATCTCCCACGTTTTGATGTACGCCTCAATCTGCTGCTTGCCCACGTCGACGTTGAAGTCTTTGCGTGAAGCCCACTCGATGCCGTCCGTCTCGCTTAAAGCGGAATGTCTCTGTTCCTTCGTCGCGTCGCGGAGCCTGTCCTCCTGCAGGACTTTTCTGAGCAGGGCGTACTCGGCTTTTTCGTCCATGTCGCAGGAGTATCGCTCCGTCGCGTTTTTCGGTTCGGGTGTTGTTGCGCGAGCCATTTCCATGGTTACCGGAGTAGTAGCGTGTCAAACGGAGCCACCTAGCGGCTTCCTGCCGTCACGACAAGATGGGAGGCGATGCCCTCTGCTGGCGTTTTTGTGTAACAACACAAATGTATTTCTTTTAGCGTTTCAAGCTCAAAACACGGAGCTCACTTTATTATTTAGAATCGTTACACAGAGTAGCTGTTTGTATATCTATTAAATCTGAGTATAACTGCTTACAGCCACTAGAAACCCTGAATTGTTTTAATTTTTTTGTTAAAAAAAATTAAATTTTGACACAAGTTCTATTTAAAACAAATTGTTTTTTTGTTAACTGTACGTCAGGACAATCCAAAGTAGCCAAGCATAACTTTTAAATGTATTTATTTGTTATCTATCTATCTGTCTATCTATCTATCTATCTATCTATCTATCTATCTATCTATCTATCTATCTATCTATCTATCTATCTATCTATCTATCTATCTATAATATAGCCCTCTGCTGGGTTCTTGGTGTATTAACTATAATAACTACTATAATAAAGTTTCTGTTTTTTTTTTTATTACAGGAGGAGGCTACAACAGAGTTTCGGCACAGATAAACTTTCCTTTTAAAAATGGACCTGTGACAACCGTAGATCACGAAGGCGAACATGCCAGGATGCCGCGCCGTTCCGAACAAACCGTCTAGCCTTTCCTCTTTCCTGCCGTCTCTCCTTCGCTGATGTTTCCTGCGGGTCATCGTCAGACGCATGTCGCGCCTCAGGTCCACAATCGATAGCGTTACCAAGGCGGTGGGCGGCACGGACCTCATCTCCAGGTTTTCCCGCTTCAAGCCCGGCGGCGCCCATGCCGAGAAAGCGGCGCTCAGAGCCGAGACCTTGAGCTCCCATGACAACGCCTCCGGAGGAACGCGGGAAAGGGCCGGCGGGATAGACGGAGCAGCGGAGGAGGCAGATGAGCAGAGGGAGCAGGTTACGGAAAAGCCTTTCGTCGCCCCGCAGAGGCCTTCGTCCGCTTTAGCCTCGGCGGCCAACGCACCTGCTCTTGGCTCTTCCTCGGCCGCGGCAAAGCAGAGCAGGCAGCTGTTCCACCCGGCCGCTCTGTCCGCGAACATGGATGAGACGTACAAGACTCTGTCCAACCACATCGACAGCTACTTTGGCCCAAACGCACAGGGGGAGGACGGAGAGAACGCCCAGCGGCAGCACCTTCCCGAGCCCGTCCCCGGGGTCACCACCCTGAGAACAGCCGACCGCATCCCCGCTTTGGCTCCAGCCTCAAAGACGGAGGATGCCGTCGCGCCCGCCGTCGCCCTCCCCTCCCCAAAGCCCGCCCCGGGCGCAGAGCCCCAAGCTGGCGAAGGCGCAGCCCCGTATGTCCCCGAACCGAGCGCCTCCCCCAAGAAAGGCTTCAGCCACTACCTGTCCGACCCTCGGCCCAGCGTCCAGGCGTTCGTCGGCAGCTACCTCGTGCCCCTGGTTCCCAAGTTCCGAGGCGATGCCAGAAAGCCGGCGGCCGAGAAGGACGGGTCGCCGGCCGGCGGTTTTGCCGAGGGCGCGGCGGACGCAGCGGCGCAGAAGACAGACGGCGAGGAGGAAAAAGCCGAGAAGGAGAGGCAGCAGCTGCTAAGTCAGAGGGAAAAGGTTGTGAACCTAGTAAACCTAAACAGGTTCAATCAAGATGCTGTCGATACTGAAAGTTTTACCTGAAAATAAGAAAAGTGAAATATATCTGACCAAGCATCCGTAATAGATCATTATTTATCATTACACCAGTTGTTTTGTGGAGTGCATGTTTTAGAGTCAAATAATAGTTTTGGCATAAACAATTTTGCTAGAACCTAGCAGCACATCATTGGTTGTTTCCGTTGTTTCATATTTGCTTGGCTTTACTACTTTGCTACTTAGATAATAGCCAGAGTGAGCGTGGACAACAGGACCAGAGCGCTGGTGAAGGGTCTGCAGAGGGTCGCTGACGTGGCGCTCCTCACCGCTCGCGTGGAGGAGCTCAGCTTCCACCTCCTGGAGTTCCCCGAGACCCGGGGCGTGGCAGTCAAGGTTGGCGTGGACTCAGGGCCTTTTAGCGTTCCCCGCAGCCGGCTTCGCTGTCAGGACTCGTGCTTTTTTTTTTCTTTCTTTCTTCCCTTCTTCTCATCCGTGCTCACGGCTGTGTCTCGCAGGAGAACGTGTTGCCGTGTCTGCTGCGGCTGCGCCAGGCCAGGGACCTTCCCCTCCAGGCGGCTGTCAGGGAGGCTCTGGCGCTGGTCGGCTACACAGATCCAGTCAAAGGCAGAGGGATCCGGGTGCTGACTATAGATGGAGGAGGCACGAGGTACAAACCTCTTTTATATTTTTGATTTGATAAAAAAAACATTAGTGGTTATAGAGGAAAGCGTGGCTGTTCTATGCAGCTGATCAAATTCCAGTCAACTTGAAATTCAAGACGCAGCTTCTGCACCCAACACCTTAATTTGAGTACAATTTTTAGAAAAAAATGGAAAATATACATATTAGGGAAAAAAACAAACATTTCTGGTGGCTTAGTTGTTGATGTGCTTAACGAACCCTTCAAAGAAATGCCTCTAAAGCACGTCTTTACTGTTTAAAGCAACAAGTTTTGAGGAACCTCTGAGCAAGCCATGATTTCATTTTACCCATGTATGAATATGCTGTGAGGCAGAGGCCTTTGCTCTTTAGCCACTGCCCACTAATTTAGCTAAGATACAACATTTACCTGTGTCAGTAGACACAATGAGGAGGAATAAACGGGTTTAATAATATTAATATATATTAAAAAAAAAACTCTAAACATGAGGAGTTTGCTAAACTGTACCAGTGCTTTAACCGGAACTATGTGAAGTCTTTAAACTTCCAGGACATTTTTAATAAAAGTCTTTTGGTCTCTGACAGACAACTGAGACCGGACAGTGATTCGAAACATACGGGCTAATCAGCACACGCGCAAAACCACCCTTCTTCCACGTCCATCTTGGTCCACCGACATACATTCTTACCCTATAAAGAGGAGTAGGTGGCATCCTCACTACGAAAAATTACCTAAAAATAAGTAATATTTTCTTAAAAATGATAAGACTTTTGCGCTTAAAATAGGAACAACTCATCTCCATCTTCTTATTTCAAGTGCAGGATGTCTAATTATCTTATTTTAGGGGTCAAAATACTCATTCCATTGGCAGATAATATTATTTACCTGCTCAAATCTGGGACAAAAACACAAATTTTAAGAACATTTTACCTACTTTTAGATCCGTTTTTGCAGTGCTGCTGGCAAAGGAGGCTGTAGGTCTACATGTAAACAGAAGCGTTGACTTATGATTGTTTCCTGACGCTGCACATGTGATAAAACCCACTGGTGTATTTAAAGATCGAAACAAAGAGTATTTTACAACGTTTGAGAAATTGTCAGCTGTAACGAAGAAGACAAAGAGGCAACCGGCTGTTGCTGTCCGTTCGTTGGTTTGAATACAAAAACGCTGATTATTGTTAGGATTTTTTTTTAAAAACGTAATGCATTTATTTCTTTAATTTGAGCCGCAGAGGACTGCTGGCCCTGCAGACGCTTCACAAACTGCAAGACCTGACTGGCAAGCCAATCCATCAGCTCTTCGACTACATCTGCGGAGTCAGCACGGGTACGCCGGTCTGGCTTTTTAACCGCCGCCGTTTGATGTCTGACGCCACATTCGCTCAGGATCGACCCGACTTTGTCGTCCTTTTGTCGCTTAAGAATTCCAATCTGAATTTTATCTTTCTTTTTTTTTTTGCAACAGGTGCCATTTTGGCTTTCATGCTGGGGATTTTCCAGATCCCCTTGGAAGAGTGTGAGGACATGTACAGGAAGCTGGGCTCGGACATCTTCAAACAGAACGTCTTCGTCGGAACCATGAAGATGGGCTGGAGCCATGCTTTCTACGACAGCGAAATGTGGGAGAGCATCCTCAAGTTAGTGTTGGCTCCACGTCCTCGTTACTGTTTGTTGGAGGGGATAGTTTATATGTTGTTGTGCTTATGATCTCTTTTTTTTTTTAAGAGAACGCATGGGTGAGGGACGCATGATTGACAGTGCAAGGGACCCACACTGCCCCAAAGTAAGTCCCTTTCTTTTATTGCAATTATTTTTTTTATAGCTTTAGTATTTAAAACTATTTGTAATCAATTAATTTATTCACAAATATTCTGTAATGTGATATTTTTTTTGTCTTTAGCCAACATGCCCTAAGTGTTGTGTTTGTCCACTAGGTGGCAGCGGTGAGCACCATCGTCAACAGAGGCTTGCCCCTGAAGGCCTACGTGTTCAGGAACTACAGGCTCATGCCAGGAGTCAGGTCGCACTACCTTGGAGACTGCGACCACAAGATGTGGCAGGCCATCCGGGCCTCGTCTGCCGCCCCCGGATACTTTCAGGAATTTGTTCTGGGGAAAGACCTCCATCAGGTAGCGCCGCGGTGCTGGGGGAGCTGGTTGATGGGTCGGCACGGTTCGTTCCAGCCATGCTCAGTGCAGCTTTGGGTCAGAGAATGAAGGGGAAATATTCTGATTAGGTGGTGATCCAATCCAGAGATCTCAGAAAAGTATCCCAGTAGTCACTGTTAATTGTAACATTGCATTCTTGGCTCCAAAGCGAGGTAATCTGGCGCCGCCGTTGCTCTCTTTGTGATTAGTTTCACTTTACTCTGTGTCTCCCTGATTAATGACTGTCTTAGTTAATGGATGATAGCAACTTTTTTTTCTCTGGACTCACATAAACCATGAGAACAAACAGGAGAAGACAAAAATCACATGTACACCTCAGAAAAAAAAGCAATTTTGTTTAGTCACTCATTCCAGAACGGGAAACTGATGTACTATATAGTTTCATAACGCACAGAGTGAAATGTTTCAAACCTTTCTTTCTTTTAGTTTTGACAAACATGGCTTACAGATGATGTATTACCTAAAAAAAATAAAAAATACAATATTGTGAAAAGTTTTTCTAATGGAAGCATTAAAGGGTTCACACCCTAATCAGCTAATTAACTCAAAAAAGTATGTGAAATGTTTCTGACCCTCTACATCAGGGGTGTCAAACTCTTTTTGGTTGAGGGGCCGCATACAGCTTAATCTGATCTCAAGAGGGCCACATGAGTAAACTCATTGCAAGATTAAATAGAACTAATAAATGTGGACTTGTTGTTGATTTTTATGTTAAATTAATTTCACTTTTACACAATATATTATGAATAACCTCAGCGTTTTCAAGAAAAGTATGTCCAATTTCAACAATACTTTTACTCAGTTAAACATTTACTTTTGCATTATGCATAAGAACTGATCACAGTGAATAAACAATGTTGAAAAACATTTATTCACATTTTTTGGAACTTAAAAACACTGTCCTACATGACTAAATACATCAAACAGATAAAAATTAAGAAATTATTAAAATTTTTCCACACCTAAAGCTTAATCTGCTAATTAAAACACAGCGCCATTCGTGGACAATATAGGAACTGCAGATTTTCAATTAAACGAAGTACATGTTTTTTTCAATAATTGTTTTATCATTCTCTTCCTTTTATCTCCTCTTTCTTTCACCTTTTCTTTTTTTCTTCTTGTTCTTCCTTTGCTCTCCTACTTTCCCATTTTAGTGTCCATTTCATTCGAGATATTCCCCGCATGAATCATAATAAAACTATTCACATTCATAAATCAAGCGGAGCACTATGGCAAAAGCTGACAGCTCCACTTGTGAAAGTCAAATCTGATGAGCTCTTTTTGGCATTAAGACAAAAAAAAATTATTGTTATATTTTTTTAATAATGATAATGCATTTAGCCACCGGGCCGGACAAAATTGTTCGGCGGGCCGGATCTGGCCCGCGGGCCGTATGTTTGACACCCCTGCTCTACATCGTCACTGTCAGGGTCAGTAGGCGACACAACCATAGGGAGGACTGCTTACCCTCCACTAGGAGGGAAACAACAAGCGGCCATTGCTAAAGAAGCTGTTTTTTCACAAAGTACCACATAGAAAGTTGTGTGGAAGGAAAAAGCGTGGTAGGAACGCTGCACCAGCAGCAGGGAAAACTGAAGCCTTGAAAGGGCTGCAAAGCAAAAACATACCAAGGACGTGGGGGCGCTTCAAGAGGAGTGGACTGAGGCTGGGGTCAGCACGTCAAGAGCCACTACGTGTGGACGAATCCTGCAGAAAGAGGCTCAACCATGTATCAAGTGCATAGAAATAAACCTACCTTTCAGAAGCCTGACATTTCTGCTATTGACTTTATGTAACATTCAAATCTCCAGAGACGCTAAATTTGGGGTTTTCAGAATCTGTAAGCCATAATCATTAAAATTATAAGAAATAAAGTGTTGAAACGTCTCGTTCTGCGTAATGCATCAGTGAAATAGATTTCTGGAATGAGTGACAAAAAATATTCAAGCTCTTCACTAATTCTGGTCAAGTATTGGTGGATTTCAGTCTGGGGCTCCATGAACGTGAACCGAGCTTTCAGCGTCCTCGTCTCCTGGTTCAAGCAACCCAAAAACGTGTAAAGCCCCCCCGCAGCATGATGCTGCCACCACCACCACCACCAATGAGAGTGTTTTACAGGCGGGCCAGTAACAGGCCTTCACAGAACAGCTGCGTTTTTAACCGAGATTCAGTTTGAATTTGTTTGTAGGATTAAAGGGGCCGAAAATGAATTTTTATTTGTATATTGAACCCGCCATATCATTTTCCTCCCTCTTCATATAAACTCCCAGCAGATCGCTAAAGGTTGTGGTCTTAACATGACAGAATTGATACTTTTTTAAAAAAAAATTTATAAGGAGCCGTGTATTTTTTGCTCCCCCTCTTCAGTCTTTTAAATGGGAGCGTGTTTGTGCCTCCAGGGGAGCTGCCCAAACACGCTGCTGTTGTTCTATGAAGTTCGATTATGAGGCCAGATATCTTTAGCCGCTCCTATTAGTGAGCAATTAGGCTGCAGGCTTAGCTTCGTTTCGATAACCTACTTAAGCTAAATTAGTCTGGTCCCCGTTGCTCCTCTCTGCTGCTTCCCAAAGCAGGCGCTGGTGTACCGCCGGCCTCTGACTATGTTTCGCTCCATAGACGATCCCACTCTCTTGATTTGCCCTGACCCTTTTCTGAAGATGCAAGAAGTCAAACATGTGGCCTCACTGTTTTTTATTTTTATTTATTTTTTTATTTCTCTCACTGAAGGCTCTAGCTAGCTTCCATCTCCGTGTGCCCTCGTCTCCGGTGGACTCGGAGGATGACGGCAGGCGTGAAACGATGGGGACTGTGTTGTCATCCGCGTTCCTCGCGGAGTTGTGCAGTGTGAGCTTACGTTGCCGCCCACTGGTCCCACGCCTGCTCTGTGTTTCAGCACCTAGCAGAGGTATTTCTTGAGAGAGAATTATGGCACCGCAGGAGATCAAAACAGCCGAAATGCCCCATGCGGACGCACCGCAGAGACACGTACTGAGAGCGGTATGAAGCTCTTGAATCTGTTAGGGTTTACCGTAGAGGTCGAGATTTTTCCTTCTTTCCAGCTGAGATTTTTTTTTTTTTTTTTTTTTAGGTTGGATGCAAAGAAAATATTTGCACAGTGAGACCTGACTTGGCTAAAAAGTTGAAAGTCAGAGCTGGGAAGCCTTGTGTTAGGAATCAGATTCAGGGTGTTTTTCCAGATCCGGAGAACGGTTGAAGAAAAAAATGGAATCTGAAAAAATATTTACATTTTAGGAGCTGTTCACTGTCTCGTGTCCTAAATGTTTTATCCAGCCAAAAGTCTGTTGATCCCAGCATCTTTTTCCCCCCCATCCGTGCATCCATCTGTTTGTGCATTTGTCACCCTGAGCCTGGTTCTACTGCAGCTGTCTTCCTGTTAAAGGGGAGTTTTCCTCTCCACTGTCGCTACATGCATGCTCTGAATGGGGGGAATCGCTGCAAAATCAACGACACAATGCAGGCGACCGTCCACTGTGGCTCTACGCTCTTTCAGGATTGAATGTTGTGAGTCAGTCTGCTGGGTTTCCTTAGATAGAAAACTTTTAACCAGTCTGTCTGAAGGATTTGAACAGACTTTGTAAAGTGCCTTTAGGTGACGTGTGTCGCCCATTACGCATCAGTCCGTCCACTCATTTCTTCTTTTTATCCGTCTGTAGCATTCCTTTGTCCATCTGTCTATTAACGGAATATCTGCAAAAACCCAAAACAACTGTTGTAGTTATATTTGAGAAATGAGCCGAAAACTCTGGCGGCGTGGATCTGCAAAGATGTGAAATTTTGACATGCAAAATGTGTTATAAATGTGTTATTATACACTGTTATTAGATGTCTGAGTGTATTCCTCTCGGTCTTCCTGTCACAAAACAATCGTCTGATAGAAAAAAAAAACTGTACTGACCGACTGTCTCCGTGTTACCACTACGTCTCAAAAGCCTCTACAACTAATTCAGTTTCTAAACAGTGCGGCCCGAGACGAAGGCCACGCGCTTAAGAAGCTCAAATTATTTTACGAGCCCCGCATCGCCTCTACAGGCGTGGAGGTAATCTTTGTTTTTTTTCCCCCCCGCTGTGCTGTTGAAGATAAGTCCTCACAGCAGGAGTCTCTATCTGACACTGAATCAGAGGTGTGTCGGGGCCAGGAGAGGTCCTGGCATGGGTTTGGGGGGGGGGGAGAGAGACTGAGATAAGGCCCCATGTGCTAAATCTGCTCTGGCATTTATGCAGATTGTCCCCGTTTTTGTTTCCCTCCACGGCTTCCTGCTCGGCATACTGTCGCTTCATGTTAGGAGTACCGCGCAGCACTTTAGTTCATGAATCAAGCTGGCTTCTGAGTCTCACAGCTGTGGGACTCAGAATATAGGTCATTTCTGACTTCTTTTTAAACAGATTTTTTTCGCCAGAGTAGCACATCTCAGACCCCAAAGCTGCGTAGCTCTGTGACCGCCTGCCCACTTCACCTCCTTTCTCCCCAGAAGTCTGTCACGAGTGCTATATTTAAAACCCGAGCCTCCATTCTTTACCTTAGCCTCTCTTTTCTGTCTCTTGAGGACGGAGGACTGCTCATCAACAACCCCACGGCTTTGGCCATTCACGAGTGCAAGTGTCTGTGGCCCAACGCGCCCCTGCAGTGCGTGCTGTCTCTGGGGACGGGCCGGTACGAGACCGTGGGCAAGAACAGCACCAGCTACACCAGCCTGAAGACCAAGCTGGCTCACGTCATCAGCAGTGCCACGGACACAGAGGGTAAGACCAATCGGCGCTTGACGCCCCGATCCGGGGGGCGGGGGGGGATTGGTCAAAGCTGCTGGTGAATGCAGACTGACAACACAGGGTTTCCTCTAGGATCTTTGGTTTTCAACCGTGGGTGCCACTGTCGTTAAAACCTCATTGAAATGCAACATGCTTTAACGTTTCTTTATGAGATAATGTATGAATTTGTGTGATTTGCCCGAATCAACTCTATGTACATCTAATTTCACCAAAAACAGAGTAGTCAGAGGCACACACATTAAACGAGATGAATATGGCTACGTTCACACAGCAGGTCTTGATGCCCAATTCCCCTTTTTTTTTTTTTTTTTTTTTTGCTAAAATCTGATTTTTTTGAGGTGGCCATTCATGCTACTATGAATTGAGGCGGTCATCAGTATTCTGTTTGAACGGTTCAGGAGAGTGACGTGAAAGACGGATAAAATGCGACACGGCAAGTTCAGACAGCGCACGCTTTGGAAAGCATCCGATACATATCCGAATTAGTACCACATATGGAAATGGCACAAATCTGATTTTTTTTTTTTGGGGGGGTTGGGTGGTGAAAAGATCAGAACTGGGCCGTTCACACTGCCGTGACAAAGACTGTTATGGGTCGCATATGGGTAAAGAGAGCGGATTTGGGTCACATTTCCCTGCAGTGTGAACGTAGCCTAAACGATTGAAGGTGTGTGGTAATCAGGTAATTAGTGCAAGAGTTTCAGAGAAAAACAAAAAGAGACTAGATTGAAAACTATATTTGTTATATTTATATCCATCTTTGTAATCCAGGGTGGAATCATCAGCGGCTTTGCGTTATACTTTTGAAATGTGGAAACAGAGCAGCTCTCCTCGCTGCTCTGTTTCCACATGCAGGACAAGGCGGGGGGGTACATAATCCGGCCACACAACAGACTGGAAAACAACACTTTAACCCTTAGATATCATTCCAACTCCTACACCCACTTCGGCTGGCGACCTGGATTTTATGATGAAGGAATCCCTCATTTTGTAACCAACGTCACTTTTAATGCTCTGCTTCTGTGCAAGCTCTTGAGTGTTTTTTCAGAACTCGGATCTTCTGTAACTTTTTCTCACCACATCACCTGATTCTGAATAATAATAATAAAAAAAAAAACAGAAAGCTATCCTACTGTCGTATCATAAAAGCGAGCTCCTGGTCCGTTTGTACAGAGATCCGTTGGCCCCTCACTGGTGGCTCAGCAATAGTGCCTCTGGAAAAGCCAACCTGAGAGGTGGACAGCGTGTGTCGGCTTAGAAGTAAGGCCTCGTTCACTTTACTGTTGCTCAATAGAGGGGTAAAGAACTTATCCTGCAAACTAAAACTAAATAGAAATTGGATATAGTTCAATGTAGCTAATCAGCACCAAGGATTTTTAAAGCTTTCTGTTCTGTTTAAAGTCCTTATAATGTGATTGTAGAGAAACTGCTGAAGTAATGGGAGTATTTTTCCAGCTTTATGCAGGGTTCCCACGGGTCCTTGAAATCCTTGAAAGTTTGTGAATCGGAAAAAATTAATTCAAGGCCCTTGAAAGTTCTTGAAAACAGCCAAAAAAACACCTTGTCCTTGAAAGCCCTTGAATTGTTTTGTGGGGTTGAAAGTTCACACGGATGACGACTCATGTGTCATTATTTTACTACCACACAATCTTTTAAAATTATGTTGATTCCGCAGACTTTTAATTTGCAAAAGTACGTTCGCTCTTCTTCGTTAGTTGGTAAGCTACGGTTTAGGCCTACGTGCTTCCAATAGGTTACATTCACGCAGTGTTGCCAACTCAGCGACTTTGTCGCTATATTTAGCGACTTTTCAGAGTCAAAGTCAAAAACTAGCTTAATCAAAGATGAAAGTAAGTGAAACAAATTGATATAATTCTGAACATCTCAATGCTGCACTTTTTTCTATAAAATTCCATGAAACGGTAGGCTAATGTACATCTTATATGTAATGTAGTATGGCATAGCCATGTACTGTGGATATAAATGTAGGCTATGAATATGATCAATATCAGTGTAGGCTATAAATTAAGTATACTTTCCTGCATTGCTTCTGACCCAACAACTTCTATGCCGTTTAGTCTTTTATTGAATTTGCGTTGTATTAAAATATGATAACCTATTCAGCGGTCACAGTAGGTAAATGCCGCCACGTGTGGTCCTTGAATTTGTGGAAATTGGCCCTGGAAAGTCATTGAAAGGTCCTTGAATTTGATGTTCACCAAGGTGTGGGAACCCTGTTTATGGTAAATAGAGCAATGCAGCACAGCCCCTCCCCAACCTGTTGCTGTCAGGTAGCTAAAGAAGGCTGTTTGTTTTACTCCATAGTGCTTATCTTTGTCTCCAGTGAACCCAACATTATAAGGCATACTGCCATGGATGGCGACGGTAAAGCAAACTTGCATCAGTTGCTTTTTGCTTCATGTGATGTCACCAGAGACGTGTCCATATCAGAATTAGTTGTTGGGAGGTTACGTTTCAGCTTTAAAACACCAAGGTAAAACGAAATAGCTGGAGAAAAACACAAACCGCCTGCCGTCCTGTAGGCAACAAGCCGTTCCTAGGGTGAGTTTTTGGTGGATTTCACAGCCTTAACGTGAACTCCCCGTTTCAGAGGTGCACACCATGCTGGACGCCCTCCTGCCGCCGGACACCTACTTCCGCTTCAACCCCTACATGAGCGAGGACGTGCCGTTGAACGAAAGCCGCGTTGAGAAGCTGAACCTCCTCAAGGGCGAAGGGGAGCGTTACCTCGAGCGCAACGAGGCCAAACTGAAGAAGGCGGCCAGGGTGCTGGGCCAGGAGAAGGGCGTCATCCAGAGGCTGGCCGAGTGGGCTAAGCTAAAAGCCGACATGTACGAGGGAATGCCCTTTGTGTCAAAACTGTAAGCGGTTTTAATTTTAAGGGGGGGGGGGGGGATGCATTCCAGATACACCACACTTTTTCTTTGGAATTTGATTAATTCCTAAAAGTTTAGGTGGGCTAATTTGTGACATTAACCCAACACTAAAAGCTGTGTATGTATTACTACATTAATAACATAGGGAAACAACAGTGTTTAATAACTTATACAATTCTTTGTTGAAAATAATATTTGTGATCGATAAAAATATTATGGAAGATTTTTTTTTTTTAAAGTATGCATTTCTTAAAAAAAAAAAAAATACATTTCTTAAAGTGTCATGTTTACACGTGTGAGACACATGTCCATAGCCTGATATGTTGATGTGCAACGTGTTCGTTTTTACATGTGAATATTTCCAGAACAAATGTCTGAAAATGGAGCTGCACCGATCAGTCGGATAGAGGTCATAATGGGAGGAATCTGATTTTTTTATTTTATTTCCTGTCCATTAAAAAGATTAAAACAGCGAAGCTCCGGCCATTCAAGCATCAACCTACTGCATGAGCTCCATTTAAGGCCAGGAACATATGTGCTGAAGCATAAATCTGGCCAACGTTGGGAGTTGCTCCATTTTTCTATTGAATTCAAAGTTACTACCTCGATCATGGAACCTTTATCACATTTATCTTGTATGTGGGAGTCCCGAAGAGCTCAAAGAAAACTGGAAATTGGGCAGGAAAAAAAAAAAAGTCTGATCGGTGCATCTCTACCTGAAAGTGATGTTTGCTTGCGTCCTCGGTAACTTGAATACATTAAGGTGTAACAGAAATGGGATTGCACTGTGGGAACTGAAACGTGATTGCCTATTACTAACACTGTACAAAAAGGAAAACAGGAAAGACTTGTGCACTTTGTAGGTTTTTTTTTTTAATCCTAGACAGAAAATTGACTGTTTGAAACAATCATGAATGTATTTAAGTTCCTCTTTGTAGCGTTTAGGAAAACTAAGAAGCCTAAACATTTACTGGCCAAAAGCGTTAGGTACTCCTAATTTTATCACAGCATGTTTATTCTGCTTAAAGGGTTGATTTATGGTCCAATATTTTATCAAACCCTTCATTGTTTGAGCATGTTTAACGTGAAGAGAATCAAATCGCTGTGATTCCTTTCTTCTTTATTCCCTAATGGAATTTTAAATGGATCCAGAATGAAAGAATAAAACCTGTAAATAAAGCTCTCTTGACTTCTCACGTCCTCTCAGTTTAAGCATCACTTGTTATATTCGACACACTTTCACACTACACAATACAGTCGTCACACAACCATGCGGAGTGTCGTCCTGTGGTGAATTGCCTTTTCTTTTAGCCACAATGTCAGATTCTGTGCTTCATTTTTCTTTCTTAATTCGTCGCTGAAATTAAGAGCATCGTTTCTTCAAGTCCTGCTGTTGTTGCCATAGCCCGCATTTAGCGATATGCCATCAGGGGTCCTAACCACAACTCTTGACATCTGACAGTGAATGATGGAACTTCTCTTATTCCTTCTTTTAATTTTGGATTTGTTTGCCAAAAAAATGACCCAAAATATAGAATGTGGCAAACGTAATGCAGTCATAGAATAAAATTAAAGGAGGTGTGGAACATCTGCCTGCAGCTTTCTGCTACGCCTGGTGCTTGAGGTCCACAATATTGTTTATTTGTTCCAAAACCCAACAAGTTTTAACCCCTCAAATTGGTATTGGGTCATATTTTTTTCTTTGGAAAGTGAAGCAAAAAAATAGACATTTCAAAGCAGTTTCAGAATGCCGTTTTTAATGAAAGTGTTTTGCAGTTTTGTTTTATTAGATCTGTTCTCACAGTAAATCGTCTCCCCCTGAAATGTTTGTGATGTATGTGATGGCGGTTGTACTGAAACAGTAATTTCCCTCTGGGATTATTAAAGTATATCTGATTCTGATTTCTCCTTTCTTTGCTGGTTCGGTTAGTTAAATACTAATAATAATTATTAAAAAAAAGCGAATGTTTGCTGACCTAGACGAAAGAATGCGAAAAGCGATCATTGGGACACAATTGGAAGATATCGTGGACCCATTTGAGTCCAGATCGGTTTCCACAGCCAAAAAGGTTTTGGCAGATTCCACCCATCCTCTCCACAGCCACTTTAATCTCCTCCCTTCAAGCATGATGTATTTTCTCTACCTAGGTGTAGAATGAAAAGACTAAACTCCTTTATTCCTACAGCTGTTGGTTTTTAAACAAGTTCTCGTATAAATGTTTCGACTAGGTCGGTATTGAATTGCTGCGGTTTAACTTTATTTACACTCAGGTTTATATTTATGCGTGTTTTAAACTGATCTTTTTAACTCTGCGAGTTTCATTCTATTTTTCTAATATCTTGTGTGACTCTGTAATGCCCGTCACTATGTGTTGTAACACCTTGCCTTTTGGGGACTCGACAATACCAGCTCATCTCATACTGCACCACGAAGACTGTCTGCACCCCTAACCCCGGCATGCTAAGTGCTTGTAGTGGACCGTGACATCACGGCGAAAAGTCACTTTGCCGTGATGCAGCAGCACACCAGACTTACACCCTTCATCCCTACTCAGGCGTTATACATAAACGCTTGGTTTACACTACAGGCTTTTATGTTTTGCAATATAAGCTTCAGTTCTTCATGTTTATACAGATGCTAAATGTGTTTTTTAGATGCGACATGTTGGAAGACAACAAACATTGCGGCAGCAGCTTAACTGACCTGTTTCTGCTGTCTGGTCTTAAAACCAGGTGTATTGTGATTGTTGGAAGTTGTCAGTTGACTCATTTTTTTTTTCAAAATTCCTTGTTTCCTGCTCCTTCTTTACCCACCATGGTCTTGTTTCCCTTTTTATTTTTTAAAGAATGTAGCTTGTTCCCTTTTCCTGCCTTCAAATCATTTTGCCTACATTTTAAGCAGCATCTTTTACCAAGCTTTGATGAATTGTTTTTTACACCTTTATACAAATTACCTGTTTCTTTTATCACACTCAAAATAAAAAAAAATAGCTAAAGCTTCTTACTGTAAGTTAATACTATTTTTTATGTATTTCCATCTCAGAATCTATTCCTGCATAGACATATTTAAATCTAACATTGTTTTTATATCTTATCCCTGATTAAATACATTAGAAATCAGAAATATGATTGGATATAAATATCTGGGATAATTTTAGTTGAGTGAATTCCCTTTTTTCTCCCAGCATCTTCAATAAAAATAGTTTAGTTTTCTTTCAGTTTAAGTGGTATTTTCCAAACTCCGTTTAACAGATTTATCTTGTTGGCTTTAATGAAATAAATAGCAGACAGTGCTTAAAGCGGAATAAGAAAAGATGGACCAATAGTTTCTTTTTAGCTCTGTCAACAAATGAAACTTTTTCTCTGGGTGTTTAAATCTAAAGTGCCAAACTCTGGCATATGCAACAGAAACATATTTATCTAATTCATGTCGCTCCATAACTAGCCGCTCGCCATGCCACGACCCGTCTGTCTCCTTTCCACCTCCTCCTCCTCAAGCCGGGTTAGGATTGCGCGGTCCTATGGCGTTCCCTAGCAACTGTTGTAGCTCCTTGTTATTTACAATATTCTCAGTGTCCCCACGCTTGCCTATAATTGTCTCGGATCTGGCAGAACCAGGACTCGCAGCCAGTCTGTGTGTTCAGTTGCTGAGAGTGGATTTTTGTCAGTCGGATTCGTCACGCGCGAATGACAGCGACGTCCTCTTGTTTTCTTTCAAGCTCGGTTAGCTTGATAGCAAAAATCCTCTGGCAGTATCTGTCTTGTTTCACTATGGATCTTTTTTTTTATTTTTTTAGTTTGTTTAGTGTTTAAATGTATGATATGAACACAATATCTCTTCCTCTTGTATCTTGCTGCACACAGCACCTTGCCAAAGTGTTGCTACACCCTGAGGTTTTTTTTTTCACATTTTCTCACGCTACAAGCACAAACTTCAGGTGCAATTCTTGATTTAGACATTTCTACCCATTTGTCCTTGCAAAATTAGCTCAAAAGGAGTCTCGTTTGAACACAAATCAATTCGGGTTGTTGTCCTGCTTGAAGGTGACCGTACACTAGGGCTGGACGATAATTCAATAACAATATATATCAATCGATAGAGTATATCGATAATAGAAAAAAGGGTAGACAAAAAGTCCAATATAATAAGAGAACCAGGAATGTGTGAAAAACACATTCTTTTTTAAAAAAAGTTGCAGTTTTGGTAAAAAGTTGGTTGAATAAAGGGTTGAGCTTGAATTCATTGTTTGTGTGTTCTGTTTCTAAAAATAGGTCGCTAAGCAACGGCATAAAACGGCCAGGGCTGCACTTAAAATATATGTTTTGAATTTGATGATAGTTATCGATATCGATCATTATGATTTCTGTTTTATCAATGTTTTTTTTTTTCTATATCGTCCAGCCCTACTCTACACCCAATCTCGAGTCCTTTGTAGCCTCTGAAAGGTTGGCTTCAGTATGGCCCTCCAACCATACACCCATCAACTTTGATCAGCTACCCTGTCCCTTCTGAAGAAATGTATCCCCACCCCCATGTCCCGCTGTCCGTATTATGTTTTTTTGGGGGGTAAAGGTGCAGGGTTAGGTGTCTATAGCATGAAAATAATGGTGAAATACATTGAAGGTTGTGGTTGTAAAGGGACAAATTGGGACCAAATTCTATAGGAGCCACTGCTGCGCCTATTATTGCAGTGTTTGAGTTTACAGCTGCTCATGTTTCTAAGGTTTAAAACCTGTTAAGCAAACGCAAAACACTCCTGATTGTCCCCAGCAAGTTGTCCAAGTCCCACCAGGATAAGCTGTGTGATGAGGCTGATATCTATCAATGACAGGAAGACTTAAGGCTGCTTCACGTCGGTGTTTATCAGATCAGGTTAAGATGGCTGCTGAGTAAACAGTACCGGTAGGGGAGCTGAAGTCTGCTGAGTGTCAAAGCGACATGGGCTCATCCTGACGGGTCTTTTATTCTTTGTTTAAACATGCTAGCTCACTAACAGTAACTCTGGAGTGGCTCCAATAAATATTATACGGCAGTAAAAGTGAATGTTTTTTTTTTTTTTTGTGTGTGTGTCACACGCAGCCTCTGACTTCAGGTATGGGTAAGTTGAGAGCGCCCCTTCAGAGACCACGTAGCACTGGAATGGTATGTCTGCAAGGAAAAACACTGGGCCGCCTCCATGTCTCCCCTAGGAGCAGGAACATTCACACAGTGGTGTGGCCCTCGGCACGTCCGTGCCAGTCGGTTAGTCCGGGGACACACCTGCACACACAAGCGCATCCGATTTGGCCGGCGTCAACGCTGCCTGTGCCCACCGGCTCCACGGCTCCGTCTGGGCTTTCCAAACTTTTGCAGTCTTGTCCCTCATGGGTCAGATGTTGTCAAAAGATAAACTAAGGTAAAACCCGGCGGAGCTGTTGTGCGCTTAGGTCAGTAGGAGGTCTTGAACACGCCGGCGGTTTGTTATCTTGTACATATTTCAAGCAATCACAGAATAGAATAAAAAAATTTATTTGTCTACTCTGGTTCACATTACAGTTCGCGTTACACTTAATGACGCAAAAACTGACAAACAGGCAAAGAACAAGGGTTACTTTTTTTTTTATTTTTTCATTAAAAAAATAACAGAGGAACATTGTGGTCTCAGCATGGTTTGATGGATGTTGCGTTAATGACAGGAATCTTAATGCGTGTGAGATATGCTATGTCTGCCTGACTAGAATTGAGAGGTTGGTGTAGGCTGAATGTGTTGATTGTGTATTAAAAATGTGAATTACAATGGCGAGATGTTAAAACCAGGGACATCTTGACAGGAGTTCTGCCGCTGTTTTTTTTTTTTTTTTCGGCTACACAAGCCAGCTATCAAGTCATGGTGCCAGGAAAAAAACAACAACTTTGTGCCCCAAGTTGCAATGATAAACATTTAATTTGGGATTGTGCGATTTTTCTGGCGTCATCATCATCATCTTTATTCTCTTAAGTAGCCCATATCCAGCCTATATCAATTTGCCATAATTTCACAACAGAATGAGACAGCATTCTTCCCTTGCAACTCTTAACAGAATTGGGTGATTAAAAACATAAATCAATGTTATCATTTTAACAGCTCGGAGCAGAAAGCTGTACGGCACTCTGGTGATTCTGGTTTTGATGTTGCGGTTCCTGGTGAAAGCTCATTTATTCTAGTGCTGCTCTGACTTCCACATAGGCTACCACTGTCAAGAGCGATAACCTACAAGCACAGTTGTGCTATTGAAGCATCAGAAAACGATCAAGAATGGACCATATGATATATTGATGTGGGCGAGTCTGCTATGGTGACTAAGCAGGGCTAACTGCTTAGGCCTTCTGCAAATTTCTTGTTTCTTGCATGCGTCTCGAGTCCTGCAGTTCACACTTCCGCCGCTCATTAGAAGAGGGGCGCTGCAGATGCGGTTTGATTTCTTCACTGAAGAGCATTTATCATGAAGATCTCTCACTATGATAATATTCTAATCTCCAGTTTCTGTCTGAAACAGACGCTCTGCTCGCAATAAAATAGCAATAATATAAACAAATTATCGCGATACTTTGCAATTACAGAGAGTAAACTGTGTGATAGTTACAAAAGAATCAGACTTTGTGTAAATAAATCCAAATATTTTCTTTACACAAAGCCTGATCACTGCAATAAGAAAAGTGTAGATAAAAAACAAAAAAAAAAAGAGTCATCGCCCACGGTGGAGCGGCCCTGATTTTCGCTGGAGAGTGTGCCCTCCTCGTCATAGATCGTCTCCTCGGCTGCTGGTTTTGACAGCGGCGGGGGGAGCCGGTGAAGATACACAGCTTGCTGTTGCAGCGGCCGGGCTGAGGGGAGGGGGCGGAGGCACCAGCAGGGGCAAGCTCCCTAACACACACACATACATACACACACCTCGTCATTTTCAGCAGCATCAAGACACACTCGCTGAAAGAAAAGGGGAAACTGCAGCCGGATTGCAGAAAACGGTAAGTGAGAATACGCGTTTTTTATTTTATTTTATTTAATTTCTTTTTTTTCTCCCCATCAATAAACGATGGCCGCATTTCCCTCCATTGTTATGATGAATATCATGACAATATTGCAGCTGTAGATCATTCTTTGGATGCGGCATCCTCGTGATCCTAATGGTGATCAATAACGAGATCAGGTGCGGATGATTGAGGACAGAGATTTTGTGTGCGTGTTTGGATTTTTTTTATTATTATTATTATTTAATTTTCATGTGGATCCTGCAGACCGTTGCAGTCTGTGGGCTCACTGCGCCGCACGCACTGCATCTTGAAGAGCTGCCATCAAAAGCGGGCGAAGGGGAGGGAAAGCAGTGTGTTCGCAGGCTGTTGTGAGCTTCTCTCTCTCCCTCCCCTCTTACCCACCTCTCCACTCCAGCCTCCCTGCCTCCGGTGGTGCAGCAGGATCCGTATAGCCTGCCGCCGGCCGGCCGGCGCAGGAAGGCCACGCACAAGCTGAGCGGATGGTCGGCCGCTCTCTTCCTCCCGAGTTCCCCTTTTAGGATTTAGACCTGGAGCAAGACAACAAAGGCCCCTTTTCTTTAACGCATTGGAGCTGAGGAGCGCGTCTTGCATCTCATCCCTTGATGTGTTATAGGCCTGTATTAAAGTGCACAAAAATTGGCATTTATTTCCAAAATCCCCGGTAAACCTGCAGTCGGCGTATATTAAAAACTGATCTAACGTTCATAGCCGGCATGAATTTTACATCAGCGCCAGATCGGATAAGTGATGCTCAGAGAGTAGGCTACATATTGCAACGTTTTCCTCTTTTTTTTTTTTCCCACCCTCACTCTGGCACATTACGGAAATTACAGCAGAGATCCCCATGTGTTGCTCGGTGACAGAAAGGATGCACGCGATGACAACCTGGCTACCATACTTTGCCAGCCTTAAATTGTCTTTTTGTAACAATATTTAACAAGAAAGTATGGTTTTATTTAACGGCAACTGGGGGTTTGAATGTGGAACCGGCAAAAAACACAGGCTCTAAAGAAGGAAGGAAGCAAGTATGTATGGATAGATGGATGGATGGACGGATGGATGGATGGATGGATGGAAAAATGGATGGATATACAGACAAAGAGATATATGGATTGGCAGAACTTTTTTTACTGGTACCAAAAAGCATCTTAAAAACTTTGTTGTTATCTGATGTGGGGGTTGAACGTTTGGTTGGAGGTGGGTCTATAACATTGGGCTGAAGTAGTATCTATCTATCTATCTATCTATCTATCTATCTATCTATCTATCTATCTATCTGTCTATCTATCTATCTATCTATCTATCTATCTATCTATCTATCTATCTATCTATCTATCTATCTATCTATCTATCTATCTGTCTATCTATCTGTCTGTCTGTCTGTCTGTCTGTCTGTCTGTCTGTCTGTCTGTCTGTCTGTCCTAAAACCAACAAAGACTAATTTTCATAATCATGGGTGCTGCTGGAAAGTAGTCTTACTGTCCCTCCTTTCCAATCGTAAACATTAATTGAAGAGAAATCAGTTCATAATAAACAAAATCTGGTTTTGAAGCAACCTTATATGTGACTCCTTTTAATGATTTAGGTTTCTGAGTCACTTTGAGAACAAATTCACATCAGTTGATACCTTGGCATGGCTTGTGTGTGTGTGTGTGTGTGTGTGTCTCGGTGCTGCGGGCCCTTGCTTCCACTGCTGCTGAGGTCTTCTCAGCGTGAGAGATCAGACGGCGTGGCTTCAGTCTCCTGTGACAGCTCCCCCAGCCTGTCACAGCGGAGTCAGCTCGGAGCCATTACTCATGGCAGATGTGGTGTCACCGTTCCTCCCCTCTTCTGTTTGTCCACGGCTCATTAGTCGAGAAGCCAAGTGTGAGGGTTTATGGTTGGCTTGGGTGCATTCCTCATTCTGTTTGCCGTACCTGCAAGCGGTGGCATAATCTCAAGACAAGGCGCAATGCATAAATCTGCCTTCTTTGGGTGCTATGGCCAGGTCTGAGTCACAAATCTTATACTTCCCCTTTTAGTTTTATTTTTTTCCGCCAAAATCAGTTCCATGGCTGGTGCTAGAGCTGGTTCTATTAAAAAACAACCACATTGACATTAATTTCCCATCACTGGTAAGTTAACAAGAAGCTATGAGCCACTAAATATGTCTCTTTGAGTCCATTAAAGACCACTAAAGATGTCTCTTTAAATCTATACAATTCCCCATATTTGTCCCACTTCTAAATGATGGCCTGATATGACAAATATGATATATAACAGCTGTTTTTATGACTATTATTAGCTATTTATTAGCAGCCCTGGTAATAAGAGTCACAATTTATGATACTTATGATATTTTAATATTCTAAGCATGATTTCTAAACACATTTGCTCTTAAGAGACAATTGTATTTATAAGTAAAGCTGGGTTTATAGAACTCAGTTGAAAACAGTTGCACACAATGAGCCATGTCTATATGTGACAGCCAGACAGAATGCCTTTTATTGTCCCACAGTGGGGAAATTCGGGTGTCACAGTGGCATACACACAGACAGTTACACACAATTATTAGCAACGAAAAAGAAGAAGTCGAAGAAAAAACAAACTGGTCTAATCTAAAATCAGCTCAAAAGAAACGCCAAGAGTAGAAGATAAAAAAGTAAAAAAAGTAAATACCAGAGTACATAAATACTGTGCAGTGGAAAACAATTTAACAGTGGGAAAGACCAGCCTATTTAAGTCAGGGTAAAGGAAATTTAAAGCAATTGCCTGTAAGATGACAATGAGCTTTACTAGGTGGCTCAATGTACTCTCAACGAAAAATGTTCAGTTTTTCTTACCTTGTATCGAAATGACATGCCTTCTGGTTTCTCTACTTGGTATTGCCACATGCATCTAGCCTTCTCTCAATTACAGGGTTCATGTTTTGCAGTTTGACCCAAAAAAATTATCTTATTGTTAGCTATAAGATTCCCAATGAGCCCTCTGTGCACTGTTAGAGTTGCAGTTAAAAGTAGATTTGATTTTCCTCAACTTCCTTTTTCCACTTGCATTTTAGAGAGTCACAAAGCGACATTAATGTATTACTTGCAAAAGCCCTTTTGTATTCACCCTTAGGCATAATTGGCATTCATGTCTTATTTAAATTGTTCATGTGTTAGCTATACATGCGCGGTACACCGCGATAGCCCTTACGGTCAACAGTGGATGGCACCGCAGATAAAATCTGCTTGTATTCAAGAACTGGTAGCAGAAGAAGGGTCTAAAGAGGAAGTGCACATTTTGCTTGCGGCTCTGAATCATGTGTGTTTGAATCTTTATCTGTAATTGCGCATCTTTCAAACGCTGAGCGGCACCCAAGAGGTGCCACAGTCAGGTTCCGGAGGGTTGTGTAACCCTGGCCCCCTTCTAGCTTCTCCCCTGGTGTGGTATCAAAACAGAAAGAAACATCAAATCCAATCATGTATATAATGCATGGGCTGCAACCCATGTGCTAAAGTTAGAAAGGCAAAAGCAACCCTTTACTTTTTTTCCTTTGCAATATTCTTTGGTATTAACAAGACCATCTTGGGCCGAGCATCAAAGCTCTATTAATGGTATATGAGTGGCCCCTGGTGGGCAGCTAGGTATTATCTGAGTTTATTAGAAGACATACTCAATCCTTCTGCCGTTTCAGCCATTTTATGGAATCTATGTGCTAAAGTAACTGAATCTTCATCAGTGCAGACGGTGCAATTGCACAGTGTAACATGTTATGACACCATCGTGTTCTGATTGGTTCATAGCTGCCATTTTCTAGCATCCACATGCATTACAGTGATGTGTGCGGTACATGCTGGCAATGCTTCTGCTACAGAGTTGTTTTACATGACAAAAAAAAAGATTTGTGGCAGCCGGACTTGGCTGGGGCTAAAAAGATGACGTTGTAATACTATCTACATAAAGCAAATTAGTTTTATGCACAATAGAAACACAAGGCAGATGTGCAAGGGTGATACATATTTTGAACAGGGTGCTCACCAAATGTTATTTTGCTGTTGCTCTGCTGCTCTTGTGAATGCATGTCTTTCTTTGCTGAAGAGCTAATGCCAAAATAGCACATATTTTCTAAGTTTAAATAGTAAGACAGGCAGTTACGTAATCACTATCAATTTAACGCTAATTTCAGTATGGTAAACAAACCTCTTAAAACCTGCTACCTTTCATTCTTTTAAACAGGCTTTTTAGAGTAAAAAAAGATTTAAAGGGTTTCAATATGCAAACTGGATATAGAATTATGTCATTTTCAACTAATCTTTATTATTATTATTATTATTGTTATTAAAGCTAAATGTGTTTAACAATAATGGAAATGCAAAATCAGCCTTTATAGTTAATTAATTCACTGAAATTGTGCAAGCAAAATTCAAATCAAGATTTATGCTCCTATAGCCCGCTGTGCCCGAGGCATTACCCAAAACAAGAAAACAATGCCTCTTATGTTTAATTCATCCCCTGAGATTATTCAGTTAATTTCCTACGTAAGCAGCTATGAGCAAAGTGGGCAGGTGCTGATGTTAATGAACTCTTAAATCTTAAAAGATGGAATCGGAAAATAAAGCAAAGGGGGGGAAAAAGGGCTCATGACGCATCATGGTAGGATTTCTAAAGTTTTGGTCAGACTGCCATGGAAGCTGCCGCCAAATGAGCTCAATTAGCATCATACAGCCTTCTGAGTGCTTTGGGTTAATAGCCCCCTGAAGCGATGATGGTGAGTTTCTGGGGGTGGGAGGAGCATAAACACCCTCGGCGTGCCCTGTGGCTCGCAGCTAAACATGTTTGGGTGGCTGTTTTCATTATGTCATTGGGACAGATTAAATTAGCCCGAGTGGCCGACGGTTGATGAATTGGAAAATGGGGGGCGAATTAAAGCTAAGGTTGACGATGATGGGTAGTTTGTGAAAGAGCAGCTGCTGACGTGGGTACTGTCTTCCCCTCAGGACAGATGTTTTTTTTTTTTGCACCTTTCCTCTTTTTTAAAAGGATGTTTTTACTGGAGATGGGAAGCGATCCCGTTCTGCACAAGCGTCACGTCATCCCTGTGCTTCTCTGCGTCTGTAGCCTACGCATGAACCTACACTTTAAGTTAAATACATACATTTTAAAGTCATGCAGCTGTATAGAGCATACTTGATTTCATCTGTAGATCAATAAAATAAGACATAAACGTCCCAAACTGCCGTAAGACACATATCCACATTTAATACACAGATATTTGCAAATGTAGTCTGTGCAGTGACGCAGTAAATGCGTTTTAAAAAGGTCATGAAATAAAAATCATCTTGCCTTCAGGGAGGAATGCCAGCAGAAGGTTTGAGTCTGCTCACAGGCTGCCAATGAGGAGTCGTCGTAGATCAGGTGGGTAGCAGATGGCAGAGCGGGAGACGGTGGAGAAGTTGCCACATTGGTTATAGCCGTCATATATAGCCGTTATAGCGAAGAGCATGTCCGGCTCAAACAGGCTGATTTGATTTCATGTTTTGAAACGCGTACAGGTGGACGCGTACGTCTAAAATGGTGTGGAGCCAAAGATTTATCCCCAAAATGGAACATTTAGCATAAAACATTTACCGTATGTTAAGCTTGAAATAAGACAGTTTTCAAGAAAAGAGACATAGCATGGTTATATAGTGTAAAATGAACCAAAGAGATTAAAAATGCAACTAAAGGCTACAAAAACCAAATGCAAACATGCAAAGATTTTCTGAAATAGATGCAAAAAAGATGAAAATAAAACTCAAATTGGCTTATAGTAGTTGAGTAGATGCATAGTGGTGCACATCGGTTCTCCTTATAATGCTCTAAAACATTCTAAAGCCATCACTTTGACTCTTACTGATCGGGCAGTAAAAAAAAAAAAAAAAAGAAACAATATTTTGAACAATGATAAATCCAGTAAAGCAGTTAACTTGTTCAATTTGTAGTAGAAAAGCACAGGCAAAGTTACATTGTGTTTGAGCTAGATATGGAACCAGTCAATCAGGGAATATTGGGGTGGAAGTCGTGAATCAGAGGGCTAAATACCAGAGTCAAAAACAAGGACTGAAGTTACATCTTGGATATTTCAGTAGTCTCCACATAGCCTTAGTTGGGATGTCAAAATTAACGATATAAGGCATGAAGGAACTTACACAATGGCTGCCAAGTACAAAACAGTGCAAACAAAAACACAGAGATGTGTAAAAGGACTAGTAAGAAACCCAAATGCCTAACTAAAATTGGGGACACAAATAATTTGAGATTAAATAAGCAGATATTCCACAAAAGCTCAGACTTTGCAAAATTGCAAAAAAAATGTGAACCATGAACTGGTTAATGTATGCAAATTTGCTGCATATCATCAAAAAGAATTGCAAAATTATATATATATATTTTTTTACTTTGAATGTAAACAGCATATTACAAACAACATACAGTATATGATGACTAAAAAGTAAGATTACAATTCAACTGAAATTAGGCCACAATATTATCTGTTCTTTCATTTGGGCATTTTTTCTTCAATCTTCCTATGAGTCATATACTGTGTCTGTTAAACTGAACCTGAGGGCAACTAAAAGAGAAGGGTTAATATCTCGGTGGTGGGAGTTTAACTCATTGTATATTCGGCTTACACATAATATCCCCCGGAGCACCAGAATCTTTGTCACAGCTTTAAAATGATTAGTAAAGATTTAGGTCACCAGAATCCTTAAGGAGTTCCTCTTATCACAGTGGAAACCCAGCTGGTTCAAGACTGTAGTGTATGGTAATGGTTTGGAGCCAATCTGCCTTTGCCAATCTTAATGTAAAATGTTAAATCTATTAAACCTGGTTGTTTAGCTAGAGCCTAGTGTGGAAACCCCATTTAATGGCTTTTACACATTATAGTAGATGTTTTGTGTAGTTTCCTAATTAGTTGAAGCAAAGTTTATAGTGTATATGCAAATAACACTAATATGCCAGGCTGGTAACACTGGCAGTGCCTTTTAGAGGTCATCATAAACCTTGAACCTTTACACATGTTATTTTATTACAACCATCAACTCAAACTAGACGGAGAGCACCTCTTGGGAATCAATTTTCAAAACTTGTTTCAAACTCTAAATTGGATTTAGTTCTGGACTTTGACTAGGCCATTCTAGAACAAAAATATTCATTTGATCCCCTGTAGCTCTGGCTGTATGTTTAGGGTCCTTGCTTGAAGTTACCTCTGCCCAAGTACTGTACAAATGTGACTGCCCTGTATTTAACTCCATTCAACTTCCCATCAACTCCAGGGATTCCCCCAGCGTATTATAAGCCCAGTGTCTTGTCCAATTTTAGAGGTTGACGCCCATTGGTAGTTTTTTTTTAGTTGGGCCATAAACTTCCCATTTTTAAATGCATGAAATGTTCAAAGCTTAGATTATTGTGCTGTACCTTACACACATTTTTCCAACTTTATCCCTGACCCGTCCGTGGTGTTTCTTGATCTCTGTGCATCTGCTTCTTCATTAGTGCTCCCCAACAAACATCTGAGGCCTTTTATATAACTTTCAGATTTATACTGAGGTTAAACGACACACTGGTAAACTCTATTTACTAATTACGTGACTTCTGAGAATTTCCCTGGATTGTTTAATGGATATCAGAGTAAAGGAGCTTGAATGAAAGGTTTGTCTATTAGAATACGTTATGTAGAGCATCTGCTTGTCATCATGAATCGGTAAATTTATCATCTCCAATTCATCACAGTCCCTCACATGTCTTCAGTTCTTCTTGTCTCACCCCTAAGGGAAGGCTGTTCTATGGCTACCCCGCCTTCAGGGAGAGCCCTTCGCTTGGAACTGAAAGAATGTCTTTGTAGGGGAAGATAAGCCAATGAAGAGGATGGAAAACAGGAGCAGTTGTCAGCGTGGAGAGGCTGTTCATAAACCAAAGATGAATCTGTCTACAGATAAAGCAATTAAAGAAGTCAGGAAGAGGACATCCGTCCCCGTAAACATCTTCCCACACTAGTGAGGAAAGTCTTTAACTTTTAATTTCATTTGAGCTGAAACAGCTGTCGTATTACTGGGACCAGAGACCCCCTGAAATGTCTCCACAGCAATACACTTCATCAAGGGTCTAACGAATGCTGAGAGTTTGAGCATGCTTTGTCCGACTGCAGGGTACATGACTTTACTTGAAGAAGCGACTTCCTTTTCTTCCTGACTCAGCATCATTTGATGCCGCTGGACGCTCGCCATCGTGTGCTCCAGTGACATTTCCCATCAGTGATAAAGTCATGCCATGCCACTCTGGCGGCTGCGTCTTCTCTGCCGTTTTTACCCTTGAAACTGATGAGGTGGTTGTTTTGCAGCGTTACTCACCTTGGCTTTTGGCTACATGACACAATGCTTTCCCGTTTGCTGTCTGAGCACTTAAGCTTGCTGCAGTTCAACTCGAGAAGTGAGTCAGCTCAACCATGTGAACACTTCTTTGTAGGTTTGGGCTACAATGTAAGCAGACCTCATTTTAGAAACGTTAAGGTTACTTTCCTGGCTTGGTGATTTCTGCTTGCTGCACTTTTGTCAAGAAATGTTATCCTTTTGTGATTCTCAGTTGGCTGTAAATGATCAAAACGAGGAGCAGGTTATGATCGGGCCATTTTCCACCTCATTAGCTGCTGTCTCGCTGGCATTCTCTTTTCTGTGGGAGGCAGATAAGATGTTCCTGTAATCTGATTCTTAAATGATACCAACATTAAAGTTGAAATAGGTGTGCGCGTGACTGGCATATAATATTAAGGAATGCTGCTCCGTCAGCTAGGAGCATCTATCAGACATACAGCGTTGTGACACTTCAAAATAATTTTGAACTCAGTCAACAAAAATGCAGTTTTAAACTTGTGCTTTTAAAAAAATCTGTCCTAAACGTTGGGTGATACGTTTTTGATTCCCCTACTTTTTGAGTGCTAATTATCTTGCTGTTATGTTCTATTGTTAAGTTATGTTCTACCTTTCTATACCTCTGTTTATTATATTCTCAAGGGCAAGGGTCTTCGAACCCTGGTCCATAGGAGCCACTATCCTGCATGTTTTAGATGCTTCTTCTTAGTTTATTCCTGTGTCCGTTTCCCTCGGTATGGTTGTTTACTCCTCTTAGGTTAGTAATTGTCTTTTCCCCTTGGTTAAGTGTCTCCTTGTGTCTTAGTTCAGCACCTCTGTGTCAATTAGTCTCCCTCCCTCAGTGTCACAACTTACCTTTTGCCTCAGTGGCTCCTTATTATCCTCTGATTAATTTACGGGCTCCTTATGTCATCCTCCACTCTTCCCTCTGTATTTAAGTTCACTGTTGGCCATTGTTTTTGATTTTCTTGTTACCATGTCCGTTGCCTTGCTTGTTACATCCCTGTAATACTGCCTGTTTTCCATGAATGTTCCATGTTCTGTTCCACTCATGCTGTGCTTTAATTTTTTTGCCTTTTACTATCATTAAAATCAATCAATTGGTTACGTCGCACCCGAGAACCTTAAAACGTATTGAGCTACCAATGGTTACAACAATTGCCATTAGATGTTTGTGATAACAGCCAATGAGTCTTTTACATTAGAGGAATGGCTTGTTTAAGGTTATGCCACATCATCTCAGCTGGATTGAAGTTGAGACTTTGACTAGGCCACTCCAAGACATACATTTTGTTGGGATTTTTTAGCCACTGAGGTGCTTTGGACCATTAGACTGTGGCCTCTGTGGCGTAATTCCGGTTCCTAGGAACCCCCCCCCCCTCTTTCAGGACCTGATATGATCCTCACATGTTGACACCATCCATAAGAAGGCCCAGCAGAGACAACCTTCCTAGGGAGCTGCTGAGAACCTTCTACACTGCCATCATTTAGTGCGTTTTGTTCTCCTCCAGCTCTGTGTGGTTCAGCTCATCCACAAAACGTGAGAGGTCCAAACTGCATCGAACAATTAGGGCTGCAGAGAGGTTAATCAGGACTGACCTATCCATTCATGACCTGTACTGGTTCAGGTCCAGTAAAAGGTTTGCTATAATAGCTGTCAGTAAACTTAATCCTGGTCACAGTCTATTCAGACTCTTGCCTTCAGGTCGGCGCTACAGAGCACCAATGGCTTAAATAAGCCAACACAGAGCCAGCTTCTACCCCCAGGCTGTTTCCCAGATGAAAACTTAACCGTCAGGGCAGCCACCTAATCTTCTGGGGTGAAAATATCCCCTGTACATAGTGCTCCTGTTCTTACCTTTTTTTCTCCTGGTAATGTTTTTTTTTTTTTTTTTTTTGTAGCTGCTGTCTGCTCACTGCTACTTGTTTTCGTGTTTCTTCACACAATACGAACATTGGAATCCAAAGCCAAATTCCTTGTTTGTACCCTCAAACTTGGCTAAAAAATAAAATTAAGTTGATTCTGAATAACGATTCTGATTATAGTGCTTGTTTAGAACAGTTTATTTTCTCTGCTCTCCTTACACCATTTTCCCACCATATGCACACTACTGGTATTGACTCTCATCCCACTCTATCCATGACTCACAAAGTCTATTTAACCTTCACCCAGCTAAATGCAAGCCAACACTTTGTTTCCACCCTCTGGCTAAAAGCACCCTGTAACTATTTTTTGTCTCTTTCTTTTTTTTGTGTGTTTTTCATGTATTGTTTTGCTGTAGATATTTCAACAAGCAGCAGTCTCACATTTTAAGTGTGTGAGTGTTTATATGTGTGCATATATATATATGCACGTGTGTGTGTGTCTTTAGCTACTTATTAATTACCCCTTTTTGGCCAGAAGAAACAAGAGTAAAATTCAGGAAAGTCCTGTGCTTTGTCACATATGCACTCCAGCCGGTCATCCTTTTCAGTTTGGCATATATGTTACCTGAGAAAAATGTACTCTACAAAAGGCCTATTTGAAAGCGGAAGAGCAGCTACCTTTCCAATATGGGTATCACATTATTCTCTCATGGTATCCTCTGTGGACACACCTACTTAAGACAACTAGTCAACACAAGCTATCAGGTGATGAGGGTGTTTCCTGAAAGTGCTAGTACACATTAACTACCTTGTCTTTGGTTGACACGGACGCTGCACTTCTTCACTTTTGTCCCATGATTGATATTTTCTGCACCGTATTCATATTTCACACAGTAGAATTGCGATGACACAAATTTGCAATATATTCTGCTGGCTTCGAACTTTGCCACAAACCTTTAAGAGATAAGTATTTTTACTGTTGTCTGTTTTTAGTTCAAACAATCCTTACTGCTTATCCAGTGATAT